>NW_012101266.1:901483-904008 GCF_000951045.1 Mandrillus leucophaeus | reverse complement strand
GGCAGGAAAATGGCTTGAATCTGGGAGACAGAGCTTGCAGTGAGCAGAGATCCCACCGCTGCACTCCAGCCTGAGTGACAGAAAGAGACTCTGTTTCGAGGAAAAAAAAAAAAAAAAACATACAGGTACTGTGATTCCTCACCTCATTTTTCGTTCTTGTGATGGTGCTCTAATGTGTATATAGTTGTTAAAATTTTGTGTTCTTGCAGTGGGGACACATGGTGTAGGATTCTGTTCCACCATCTTGCTCTGCCTCCTTCTCAGGGCTCTTTTTTTTAACCTAAGATTACTTAAGCACTTTCATGTTTTGGGGAGGGGGTTTGGTAAGTGTAGAAATCAAAAATTTAAAGAACTGTTGTCTAAAATAATCCACCTTTCAACAAAGCAGTTTAAAGGCACTAAGGTTTTCTTCCTTTTAAGGCTGAAAGAGTATTAAGAAGTAAATTAGAATAATGACTCTGAGGTAAATTCTCTCTTTGTATAAACCATATGTAGCTGTAGAGAGATAAAGAACATTGGGAAGCATTGTAATTAGAATCAGCCCTCTACTTTTATGTTTTATGCATAAAAAATTTTGAAAAAAAATATACCTCTTGTCACTAGACACTACTGCTAATTCCATATGTAATTTCAAATATGGTTTTGCATAACTCTTATTTTAAGGAAAAATGAATCATATACTCTGGGAAATAAATAGGTCATCGTAGTTGTATTTGAAACCTTTTTCTAAATCCTTTTAACCAGTAACACTAAGTATTCAGTATCTTTCCATTGTCCTTATATATGCAATTTTGTAAGGAACTTTATTGCCTGCTTTATATGAGTAAGACATCTTGTATTCTGAATTATGATATCACAGTAAAATATGCAGGTTTCATTTGATAATTTGGTAATATTTTTGTTTTGGTTATTTTTGGACTATAGCACCCTAGAGTACAGATTAACATAAAATATTTCAGTGGCTTGTGTTAGTAATTCATAATTCAATGTATGCAGCGGCATAATGGATTGTAACAGTTTGTGGAGAGCTAGTATTCTGACGATCCACTTATATGCATGTGTTGGATACTTGTGCTAAAATCCTAGCGGAACTTTTCAATTTCTTTTTGTGTGATATATTAGAAGTTAACTGCATAAAAATAATTAAAAAACATATTAAGGCCAGGAATAACCTTGAAATATCAAGTGGTAAGATGGTGTAGTTGTACATGTCATTGATATGAGATGAAATTTTTAGTTTCCATGTCTGTAGAAACTAGCCCATTCAGATTAATCTGATTAACCTTGCTTAAATGTGCGGAAGACATTCAACACTAGTATTTTCAAAAAGAACTGGTTCTGCCATGTTTGACTGAATTTCTAATTCATCAAAATGTGACGTGGAAAAATCATACATAATTGAAATAAATCCTGAATTTAACTCCTATCTCTAACACTGGTTGCAAGATCTCTAGCAAATCTCTACTCTCATACATAAAATACAAATAAATAATACATGCTACTAAAAGACTTACAGGATGTAAGAAAAGAAGAGATCTTCCTGTGAAATAGCTTTGTTAATTCTAAAGTGCATTACAAGCCTTAGTAATTATCTTCCTCAAAACTAATACCACTGAAATATTCTATTTTATTGTTTTGAGTACTGGGCTTACTATAATTGCAATTAACTTTACAGTTGCATTATGCATTCTGTCTGTCACAGTATTTGACATCTGAATTTATTTCAAATAATTCTTCCCCTGAATTTTGATAGTTTCATTTAGCGTATTATCACACAGATCACAAGATATTCTATGTTAAATATATAACTATGGCATGGTTGATGCTATGGTTTGAATGTCCTTTCCAAAACTTACGTTGAAATTTAATTGCCATTGCAGCAGTATTAAGTTAGAGACAGGGCCGTCACAAGGTCATTAGGCCTTGAGGGCTCCTTTCTCATGAATAGATTAATGCTGTTACTTCCATAGTGAATTCCTGATAAAAAGGAACCCAGCCCCATTTTTTCTTTCTGTTCAGTGTGCTATCACTCTCTCTCACCATTGTCTCTGTGTGATCCCTTCCTCAAGACCCTCACCAGATGTGGATTCTGAATCTTGGACTTCCTTGCCTCCAGAACTGTGAACCAAATACATCTCTTTCCTTTATAAAGAACCCAGTCTGTGGTTTTTCTGTTACAGCAGCAGAAAATAAACTAAGACAGTTGACCAGGTTGTGTGACTCTTTCTGCCTGTTCTGGTGAATGTTACCAGACTAATAACTTGACTGCCATATACTTTTGAATCTTGTTGAGCTTTACATGTATTATTTTGGTGTTTCTTTTTATCAAAAGTCTAGAATTTATTGGTCCCACAACTCAGTAGTACTATGTTGTTTGCTGAGGTGCTATTGGCTGATGGAAGTATTTTAGATCACTGATTTGAGAATATCATTTTATCCATGTATAAAAAAATAAAAGGGAGAAACTGAAACATTTCTTGTTTTAAAAGTGATTAATTTTTGAATAGCTGTACACACTATAAAAT
>NW_012101266.1:855655-900808 GCF_000951045.1 Mandrillus leucophaeus | reverse complement strand
TGTTGAATTGTGATCTTCAGTGTTGGAGGAAGGGCCTGGTAGAAGGTGACTGGATCATGGGGGCAGATTTCCCTCTGGCTCTTCTCATGATAGTGAGTGACTTGTAATCAGATCTGGGTGTTTAAAAGTGTGTAGTACTTCCCCCTTCACTCTGTCTCCTGCTGCCATGTGAAGATGTGCTTGCTTCCCCTTTGCCTTTCCACCATAAGTGTTAAGTTTCCTCAGGCCTTGCCAGCCATGCCTCCTGTACAGCCTGTGGAACTGTGAGTCAATTAAACTTCCTTTCTTTATAAATTACCCAGTCTCTGTTAGTTCTTTATAGCAGTGTGAGAACAGACTAATACACACATGATTTATCACTTGGGATCAGGCCCTCTCTTACCCAGGTCCACTCCACTTTCCACCCATCCCACTCAGGCCTACCACGTCTATTGGATAGGGCTGCAGTTTCAAGATTCATTTCTATATGATATGACTGCATTGCTTGGATTGTTAACACATTTAACACATTAGTAGTACCTTCTGGACAAATGATTACAAGATTTACATGATGATATAATCATTTCTTTGCATATTAATCATCATATTAGCGGTTTGGAGAACCCAGAAAAACTGATACAGACGTGACCAGGCAGTGAGCAGTAATAGCAATGATTGCAAAGGCAGATACATGACCCTCGTAAGCTGGCTTTGGAAAATTAAAGGACTCCAGTTCCACTGAGGGAGATTCTGGATCAATAGAGCTGGAATAGGGCCCAAAGTAACTGTACTTTTAAAAACTCCTGAGGTAATAAGTCTATGCAGCTAGTGGGGAATTATTACCCCATGGAGCAAGAGATGAACTTTCTGTCATTGTTTATGATCAGGGATATGAGATATTTATGGGAAAGATCTTTCCTGAAAGAAAACAAAATAAAGTTGTCTGGGAAAAATGACTTTTTAGTGTTCTATATAAAAGCAAAAATAAAAGACCATCTCCTTTCCCTCAGTCTCACCACTTTCTCTACCACCTAATCAAGGGAACCAATTCTAAATAGAAAATATTGTTTAATATTTGTTGATTTATTGTCTATATTATATACCATAGCAGATATGTCATAACATTTTAAAATTTTGTAGTGAACAGGGTAATACAAATGTGAGAATTACACATTCTTTGGTAATTATAGCTTATACACCAACACAAAAAAAATTTTAAGTGATTCAGATGCTTTTTTGGTGAACATGATTTAGACATTGTCTGGTGCACTAGGTTAACTTTTCAGAACCATCTGAGTAGAATGTTTGTGAAATGAATTTAGCTAAATTTAGAAAAAAACAGTGAAATATTTTTGGAATGCTCTCATCACTGGTTCTTGACAAACAAACAGAACAGCATCACCAGCCATCTCTCAAAGCTTTGAGAATAGATCCTCTTTTTTATGCCCCAACTACTTAACTTTTTGTTTCTCACTCTAGGGTCGCATTAGATCAATTAATTCCACTCATAGTTTGATACTCACATTCTATACATCCCTCTAATCAGTATCCTGTTTTTAGGAGTTATTTATTTTTCTTTTTGTTTATAAATGCTTGTTAACATTTTGTCAGATGTGCCAAATTTTTCTGCTATATACTCATGAAAGACTTTTTACCAATTGTTTACTATATCATCTCTAAGTATTAAGGCATGTTATAAAAATGTATGCTTATATAAGCTTGTGAATTTTATTCCTGTAAAAACTTATAAAACTAATACACAAACAGAGCATACAGTTTGATACTCTGGAGAGAGGTCCTTGATATGCAAAGGTTAAGGCATGTGCATTGCTTTAGTTTTTGCAGTGATGGGATTACAGGGTTTTCCCCTCAAAACAGAATCTGTATCTTTGAAATGGAGAAACTGGAGTGAGAATTTGGCTACCACATGGAATACGCATAGATGCAGTGTGTTTATTTAATAAAGATTTACTGTCTTGGAAGACATAATGAAATAAAACTCATAGCCCCTGAACTCAAAAACTTACAGGTTGGATGAAGGGACAAACACATGAGAAGATGTCCATTAAACAGAAGACTGTAAAAGAGATGATAAGAACAAAATATCACCCCACAAAGAAGCAGCAGAAAAATGACATGGTGTCCTGTCATGTTCCACAGTGATCAAGGCAGGGTTCATAAAAGGCATGAGAATAAAGCTGGGATTTGAAGAGTGGGTGACAATTTGCCAGTCAGAAGTAGGAAATAATACATGCCAGTTAAGTGTTTGAAAACAAGGGACCTGACTGGGAACATCTGAGTAAAGGGTTGATATACAGACAATAATTGAGATAAAATTAGGGATAAAGTGAAACAAGTAACATAAACTCTGCTTAAAGAAAAAGAAAATGGGAATTGTTAGCTCATAAAAGCTTGCAATTCCAAGGATAGAATTCAATTTAGATTTGGCTTATTCAGACAATAGTAATCCTCCAGATGTGACCAGGACCTGGTTTCTCTGTTGTTGTTTCTTGACACCGTCTCCCCAGGATTTGCTTCATTCCCATATTATGAGCCTCATATCTTTCATTAACAAATGAAGAGATGAGAGCATGTTGTTGATAAATTACATAGAAGATAAATAAAACCCTTCCTCCCAAAATCTCCAGCAAAGATCTCTAAATGGCTTACCTAGCTATCCCTGAACCAGTGATACCTGTGGATAGAGAGGACAGGATGCATTGAATGGCCCTGTCAGTCAGTTCTATTCCTAGGTCTGGCACCCTTCTAAATGGCTGAAAATGAGAATGAAGGGAATTTATCAAGAAAAAATTACGGTACTCTTGATGGAGGAAAGAGGGGATAAATGGTGAAAAGTCAACCACTAAATGCCCTGCATAGGTAGATATGTTGGGCCAGATGTATAATGTAGGGACCTAGGAAGCTTAAATGGTTTTCAGTGGAAACAGGACCTAATGCAAGAAGAATAATAGATAAAACATTATATGCAAGTACCTAGGATAATGCTAGGTGTATGGCTAAGTAAAATTCTCATAGATAATACAGTAGAAGACATATACAATAATATTTATTGTAGCTCTATTCATAATAGCAAATCTGAAAACCATCTCAATCCCAATAAGACAATAGTGCATAAGTATTTTGCTGTATATTCACAAAATAATACCTCAGGCAAAATGAACAAAGTATAAAAACATGAATCAGTATGGATAAATCTTAATAATAAATTATATGAAAAATGGATTCTCAAAGATTATAAACATGATAGCCTTTTTGTAAATTTAAAAACAACTAAGGTTTAAATATATATAGTTTCTTAAAGGAGAATATGAATACAATAAAATACAAAAAAGTATGAGACAGGAAACAAACAAGTGAATAGGTATTATAGATGGCAATGTTTATGGTTCAGGAAAGAAAATAAATAATGTAAGATGTTAGGCCAAGCTGGAATGGGGTTATTGCGACGTTATTTTATATATGGTGGTCATTGAAGTCTTCTCTTGGAGGATGGCAGTTGAGCAGAGGATGGAGGAAAGTGAAGGAGTGAGCCATGTGAGTGACGAGAGGAAGTCTTCTGCGCAGAGGGAAGACCAGCCTCGCCAACATAGCAAAACCTTGTCTCTACTAAAAATACAAAAATTAGCCAGGCATGGTGGCATGCATCTGTAATCCCAGCTACATGGGAGCCTGAGGGATGATAATCACTTGAACCCAAGAGGCTGAGGTTGCAGAGCCGAGATCGTGCCATTGCACTCCAACCTGGGAAACAGAGCAAGATTCTGTCTCAAAAACAAAAACAACAACAACGATGAAAAAAGAGGATATCCAAATTACCCATGAATATATGAAACAGTACTCAGTTTCATTAGTCAAAGAGAAATGCAAATTAAAACCACTTTATAATATTTGTAAGATAAAATTATTAAAATAAAAAAATAGATATTGAATATTGGTGAAGACTTGCAGCAACAAGAACTCTCATACACTGTTGGAAAAATGTAAATTGACACACCTACTTTGATAACTGTGTTTGAGAGTGTACTAAAGCTGAAAACAATGCAAACATTAAAACCCAGAAATTCCATTTGTAGGTACATACCAAAGGAACTTGTTGATATACTGCAGTCTCCTCTTATTCATGTGTTTTCTTTCCACAGTTTCAGTTACCCATGGTCATCCATGGTCTGGAAATGGGTGTGTTTCAATGAGATGTTTTGAGAGACAGAAATCACATTCATATAACTTCTATTATAGTGTTATGGCCTTTTAATGATTACTTATTATTGTTAATCTTGGACTATACCTTATACATTAATCTTTGTCAAAGGTATGTATGTGTAGGCAAAAATATAGAATTTATAAGATTCAATATTATGCATGATTTCAGGCACCCATTGGGAGTCTTGGAACATGGATAAATGAGGACTGCTGTATTTACCACAAGATGTGTAAAAGAATGTTTATAGTAGGATTATTCAAAATAATCAAAAACTGGATGTCCTTGTCCAGACAAGGACACACACACACACACACACACACACACACACAGACATACACACACACAGACAGGAAAACAACCAGCCAATATCTCTGATGAACATAGATGAAAAAAATCCTCAACAAAATACTAGCAAACTGAATACAACAGCACATCAAAAAGATTATTTATCATGACCAAGGGGATTAATCCCAGGGATGCAAAGCATACTCAAACCAGTAAACATGATATATCAGATCAACAAAATGAAGGCCAAAACATCATATAATTATCTCAATAGATGCAGATGAAGCATTTGAAAAAATCAACACTTTTAATGATAAAAACTCAACAAACTCTACAAGAAACACCTCAACATATTAAAGGCCATTTAGACAAACGCAAAGCTACCATCATATGGAATGGGGAAAAGCTGAAAAAGCTTTCTCTCTAAGATCTAGAATAAGATAAGTATGCCCACTTTTACCACTTTTATTCAACATAGTACTGGAAGTTCTAGTCAGAGCAATCAAGCAAGAGAACAATATGTAAAAAAATTCAAATTAGCAAGGAGGAAGTCAAATTTTTTGTGTTTGTGAACACATCTATAGCCATTTGATTTTAAGCAAAGGTGCCAGGTACACACAATAGAGAAAGAAAAATCTCTGCAATAAATAGTGCTGGTATAACTGGATATGATGCAGAAGAAGGCAGTTCGACTCTTAATCCCTCACCATATACAAAAATGAATTGAAAGTGGATTAAAGACTTAAATGGAAGACCCACATACTACAAAACTATAAGCATACAGGACATGACTCCATGACACTGGTCTAGGCAAAGATTTTTTCGATAAAACCTCAAAAGCACAGGCAACAAAAGCGAAGACAAACTAAAAACTTCTGCACAACAAAGAAAACAATCATTGGAGTGAAGAGATAAGCTATGGACTGAGAGAATATATTTGTAAACTACACATCTGGTAAAGGGATATATTCCAAAATAAACAAAAGACTCAAACAACTCAGTAACAACAACAATAACAACAGAAACAAATAACCTGAATAAAAACTGGGCAACAGTTCCTGAGCAGATATTTCTCAAAAGGAGGTATATAAGTGACCAACAGGTATGTGAAAAAATGTTCAATATCACTAATCATCAGGGAAATGCAAATTAAAACAACAATGAGACATCACTTCATTCCAGTTAGAATGGCCACTATCGTAAAATTAAAGATAGCAGGTGTTGGTGAGGATGTGGAGTAAAGGAAACCCTTATACTCTGCTGGTGGAAATGTAAATTAGTATAGCCAGTTGAAATCCTGAATAGAACAAAAAGGCTAACCCTATGTGGGTCAAAAGGGACTCCTGCCTGGCTGCTTGAGCTGGAACAGTGGTCTTTTCCTTGAATGAGACAGTTTGAGACCCAAACTGATAGCAGATCTTCCTAAGTTTCTAGCCTCCTGGCTTTCAGACTGGAATTTACAGCATCAGCTCTCCTGGCTTACAGGCCTTAGTAGTCTGACTGGAACTCTACCATTGGCTCTCCTGAGTCTCCAGCTTGCCAACTGCAGATCTTGAGACTTCTCTGTCCCTATAATTGTGTGAACCAATTCCCTATAATAATTCTCTACGTGCTTTCTCACTCTCTCTTACATATAAATATATGTATATACACACATACACATATATATGTTTATAACATCCATTTGTTGTATTTCTCTGGAAAACTCTAATGCAAATAGCATTTTTAAATGATTCAGTTTTCCAATGCTGAAATATTCTTTTTTTAAAGCATGGGTGAATTTCAGGAAATGGTTAAAAATGTGTGAATAATTGCATATTTTTGTGAGTTTATACTAATATGATTCACATATATATCATGATATAGCCAAACAAAATCAATATGGGTTCTAAGGATGTGCACTGAAATTTTAACCAAGAAATTCCTAACAGCAAGGTTTTTGTATTTTATCTGAAATGTCCTTGTTTAAAACCTTACAACATTTATATTGAGAAGTCACTTGCATATGACTTGGCAAATGCTGTAAACTCAGAAAAACATAGAAAGTAGAGAGAGACTGTTTTATTGAGGTTTAGAGAATGATCTTGGTGCACCCATCCAAGGAAACCTTTTAAAGCAGTTTTTTAATATGCCGTGCATAAATTTGCTTGATTGTGGTTTTATTGTCCTACTACAAATACTCTTGCTATCCTGTTTCCTTACTAATAATTATACCTTAATTTTATGAGTTACTATAATTTTTTTTTCCTTATTTCTTCTAAAAAAAAACCAAACAGGGTACATATGTAGAATGTGCAGGTTTGTTCCATAGGTATATGTGTGCCATGGTTGTTTGCTGCACCTATTGACCTGTCCTCTAAGTTCCCACCCCTCAACCTCCACCCCGCAAAAGGCCCTGGTTTGTGTTGTTCCCCTTTCTGTTTCTATGTGTTCTCAATGTTCAACTCCCACTTATGAGTGGTGTTTGTTTGGTTTTCTGTCCCTGTGTTAGTTTGTGTTAGTTTGCTGAGGATAATGATTTCCAGCTTCATTCATGTCCCTGCAAAGGGCTACATAGTATTCCATGATGTATATGTGCCACATTTTCTTTATCCAGTCTATCATTGATGGACATTTGGGTTGGTTCCATGTATTTGCTACTGTAAATAGTGCTGCAATAAACATACGTGTGCATGTGTCTTTATAGTAGAATGATTTATATTCCGTTGGGCATGTAGACTATAATAGGATTGCTGAGTCAAATGGTATGTCTGGTTCTAGATTCTTGAGGAATTGCCATACTGTCTTCCACAAGGGTTGAACTAATTTACATTCCCACCAACAATGTAAAAACATTCCTATTTCCCTGCACCCTTGCCAGCATCTATTATTGTTTTCTGACTTTTTAATAATTGCCATTCTGATTACCATGAGATAGTATCTCATGGTGGTTTTGATTTGCAGTTCTCTGATGATCATTGATGTTGAGCTTTTTTTCATATGTTTGTTGGCTCTGTAAATGTCTTCTTTTGAGAAGTGTCTGTTCATATCCTTTGCCCACTTTTTTATGGGGTGTTTGTTTTTTTCTTGTAAGTATGTTTAATTCCTTGTAAATTCTGGATATTATACCTTTGTCAGATGGGTAGATTGCAGAAATTTTCTCCCATTCTGTAGGTTGCCTGTTCACTCTGATGATAGTTTCTTTTGTTGCGCAGAAGCTCTTTAGTTTAATTAGATCTCATTTGTCAATTCTGGCTTTTGTTGCAGTTGTTTTTGGCATTTTTGTCATGAAGTCTTTGCACATGCCTATGTCCTGAATGGTATTGCCTAGGTTTTCTTCTAGGGTTTTTATAGTTTTGGGTTTTACATTTAAGTCTTTAATCCATCTTGAGTTAATTTTTGTATAAGGTGTGAGGGAGGAGTACAGTTTCAGTTATCTGCATATGGCTAGTCAGTTTTCCCGGCATCATTTACTGATTAGGAGATCCTTTCCGCTTTGCTTGTATTTGTCAAGCTTGTCGAAGATCAGTTGGTTGTAGATGTGTGGTGTTATTTCTGAGTCTCTGTTCTGCTCTGTTTGTCTATATGTCTGTTTTGGTATCAGCACCATGGTGTTTTGGTTACTGTAGCCTTGTAGTATAGTTTAAAGTCAGGCAGCATGATGCCTCCAGCTCTGTTATTTTTGCTTAGGATTGCCTTGACTACATGGTGTCCTCTTTATTTCCATATGAAATTTAAAATAGGTTTTTTTTTTTGAATTCTGTGAAGAATGTCAATGGTAGTTTGATGGGAATAGCATTGAATTTACAAGGACAGTATGGCCATTTTTACGATATTGATTCTTCCTATCCATAAGCATGGAATGCTTTTCCATTTGTTTGTGTCCTCTCTTACTTCCTTGAGCAGTGGTTTGTAGTTCTTCCTGAAGAAGTCCTTCACTTCCCTTGTTAGGTGTATTCCTAGGTATTTTATTCTCTTTGTAGCAATCATGAATGAGAGTTCATTCATGATTTGGCTCTGTGCTTGCCTATTGTGAGTATAAAGGAATGCTTGTGATTTTTGCATATTGATTTTGTATCCTGAGACTTTGCTGAAGTTTCTTATCAGTTCAAGTTTTGGGGCTGAGCTGATGGGGTTTTCTAAATATAAAATCATGTCATCTGCAAACAGAGACAACTTGACTTCCTTTCTTACTATTTGAATACCTTTATTTCTTTCTCTTGCCTGATTGCTCTGGCCAGAACTTCCAATACTATGTTGAATTGGAGTGGTGAGAGAGGGCATCCTTGCCTTGTATCGGTTTTCAAAGGAAATTCTTCCATCTTTTACCCATTCAATATGGTATTGGCTGTGGGTTTGTCATAAATAGTGCTTATCATTTTGAAATATGTTCCATCAATACCTAATTAATTGATAGTTTTTCACATGAAGGGATTTTGAATTTTATTAAAGACCTTTTCTACATCTGTTGAGATAATGTGGTTTGCTTTTGGTTCTGTTTATGTGATTGATTACGTTTATTGATTTGCATATGTTGAACCAGCCTTGCATCCCAAGGATGAAGCCAACTTGATCATGGTAGATAAGGTTTTGGATGTGCTGCTGGATTTGGTTTGCCAGTATTTTATTGAAGATTTTCACATCAACGTTCATCAAGGATATTGGCCTGAAGTATTTTGTGTGTGTGTGTTTCTTCCTGGTTTTAGTATCAGGATGATACTGGCTTTATAAAATGAGTTAGAGAGGAGTCCCTCCTTTTCAATTGTTTGGAATAGTTTCAGAAGGAATGGTACCAACTCCTCTCTGTATTCCTGGTAGATTTCACCTGTAATTCCGTCTGTTTGGGGGCTTTTTTTGGTTGGTAGGCTATTAATTACTGCCTCAATTTCAGAGCTTATTATTGGTCTATTCAGGGATTCAACTTCTTCCTGGTTTAGTCTTGGTAGAATGTATGCATCCAAGGAATTTATCCATTTCTTCTAGATTTTCTGGTTTATTTGCATACATGTGTTTATAGTATTTTCTGATAGTAGTTTGTATTTCTGTGGGATTAGTGGTGATATCCCCTTTATCATTTTTTATTGTGTCTATTTGATTCTTCTCTCTTCTTCTTTATTAGTCTACCTATTTTGTTAATTTTTTCCAAAAAACTAGCTCCTGGATTTGTTCATTTTTTGGAGGGTTTTCCATGTCTCTGTCTCCTTCAATTCTTCTCTGATCTTAGTTATTTCTTGTCTCCTGCTAGCTTTTGGATTAGTTTGCTCTTGCCTCTCTAGCTCTTTTCATTGTGATGCTAGTATGTCTATCTGAGATCTTTCCAGCTTTCTGATGTGGGTATTTAGTGCTATAAATTTCCATCTTAACACTGCTTTAGCTGTGTCCAAGAGATTCTGGTATGTTGTCTCTTTGTTCTCCTTGGTTTGTGCCTTAATTTTATTTTTTTGCCCAGGAGTCATTCAAGAGCATGTTGTTCAATTTACATGATATTGTGTGGTTTTGAGTGGGTTTCTTAATCTTGAGTTCTAATTTGATTTTACTGTGTTCTGAGAGACTGTTTGTTATGATTTCCGTTCTTTTACATTTGCTGAGAAATGTTTTACTTCCAATTATGTGGCCAATTTTAGAGCAAGTGCTATGTGGCACTAAGAATGTATATTCTGTTGTTTTGGGTGGAGAGCTCTGTAGACGTCTACTAGGTCCACTTTATCCAGAGCTGAGTTCAAGTCCTGAATATCCTTGTTAATTTTCTCTCTCGTTGATCTGTCTAATACTGACAATGGGATGTTAAAGCCCCTCACTATTATTGTGTGGGAGTCTAAGTCTCTTAGAACTTGTTTTATGAATCTGGATGCTCCTGTATTTGGTGTATATATATTCAGAATAGTTAGCTCTTCTTGCCCAATTGTTCCCTTTACCATTATATAATGCCTGTTTTTGTCTTTTTTTTTTTTTTTTATCTTTGTTGGTTTAAAGTCTGTTTTGTCGGAGGCTAGGATTGTAACCCCTGCTTTTTTTTTGTTTCCCATTTGCTTGGTAAATTTTCCTCCATCCCTTTATTTTGAGTCTATATGTGTCTTTGCACATAAGATAGGTCTCCTGAAAACAGCACACCATTGGGACTTGACATGTTATCCAATTTGTCAGTCTTTGTCTTTTAACTGGGGCATTTAGCCCATTTACATTTAAGATTAGTATTGTTATGTATGAATTTGATCGTGTCATCGTGATTCTATTTGGTTATTTTGCACACTAGTTGATGCAGTTTCTTCATAGTGTCATTAGTTTTTATATTTTGGTGTGCTTTTGCAGTGGCTAGTACTGGTTTTTCCTTTTCCTATTTAGTGCTTATTTCAGGAGCTCTTGCAGGGCAGGCCTGGTAGTAACAAATTCCCTCAGCATTTGCTTGTCTGGAATGGATTTTATTTCTCCTTCACTTACAAGTCTTAGTTTGGCTGGTTATGAAATTCTGGGTTGAAAATTCTTTTCCTTAATAATGTTGAATTTGGCCCCCACTCTCTTCTGGATTGTAGAGTTTCTGCCAAGGTGTCTGCTGTTAGTCTGATGGGCTTCCCTTTGTAGGTGACCTTTCTCTCTGGCTGCCCTTAACAGTTTTTCCTTCATTTTGACCTGAATAGCTAAAACAATCCTAAGTAAAAAGAACAAATCTGGAGGAATCGCGTTGCTTGAATTTCAATTATATTATAAGACTACAGTAACTAACATAGTATAGTTCTGGTATAAAAATAGACACATAGATCAATGGAACAAAATGAGGACACCAAAATATAGCCACATACCTACAACCAATTGATCTTTAACATGATCTACAAAAATAAACAATAGGTAAAGGATACCATATTCAATAAATGATAATGGGAAAATTAACTAGCCATATACAGAAGAATGAAACTCTACCTCTTCCTCTCACTGTATACAAAAATTAACTTAAGATGCATAAAAGACCTAAATGTAAGACCTAAAACTATAAAAATTCCTAGAAGAAGCCTAGGAAAAATTCTTCTGGATATTGGCCAAGGCAAAGAATTTATGAAGATCCCAAAAAGAAATGCAACAAAAACAAAACAGACAAATGAAACTTAATTAAACTAAAAAGTTTCTGTTCAGAGAAAGAAATAATCAATGAGGTAATCAAACAACCACTGGAATGGGAGAAAATATTCACAAATTATGTCCCTGACAAAGGACTAATATGTAGAATCTGCACGGAACTAATAAATGAACAAGTGAAAAACAAACAACTCCATTAAAAACTGGACAAAGGACACAAGCAGACATTTGTCATGAGGAGAAATACAAGCAGCCAACAAACATAGGAAAAATGTATCAACATCACTAATCATCAAAGAAACACAAATGAAAATCACACTGACATACCATCTTACATCAGTCAGAATGGCTATTAATAAAAAGTCAAAAAACAACAGATGTTGGCATGGATTTGGATAAAAGGAATACTTACACACTGTTTAGGGGAAGGTAGATTGGTTCAACTTCTACGGAAAACAGTATGGAGATATCTTGAGGAACTAAAATTCATGCTACCATTTGACGCAGCAATCCCACTACTGGGCTTCTGCCCAGTTCAAAAGAAATTATATAAAAAGGACACCTGCAATGGTATGTTTATCGCAGCACAATTCACAGTACTGAAGTCATGTAACCGACCTAAGTATCCATCAACAGTTGACTGGATAGAGAAAATGTGGTATATATAAAATACCGGATACTACACAGCAATAAAAACAATGAAATCACCTTTCAGCAACATGCCTGGAGCTGGAGATCATTATCCTAAGTGAACTAACTCAGAAACAGAAAATGAAATCTTGCATGTTCTTACTTATAAATGGGAGCTAAACAATGGGTAGACATGGATATAAAGTTGGAAATATAGACAGTGGAGTCTCTCAAAAGGGCATAAGTGGGGGAATGAGGGTTGGAAGAATATTTATTGAATATAATGTTCAATATTTGGGTGAAAGCTACACTAGAAACCTAATTCCAATCACTATGCAATATACTTGTATAACAAACACGACATGTACCCCCGAATCTAAAATAAAATAAATTAAAATGTATATACTCTTATTCTTTTTTAAAAAAGGCATAAGGAAGTAAATTTTAAGAACAAAAGCAAAACAAATAACAAATCCACAAACTATGCTCTTTGATCTATGCTAGAGAAAATATAGTTAAAAATAGATAGAGAAGTATTGTTAAGGACTTTAAAAACAATCTGGGGGCTTTTACCAAACAGGAATTTGGTATAGTATTTTCTGAATGATTTTTAAAAAATTTCTTTCATAATGGTAATATTTAATATAGGAAAGTTAAGTTCAGAGTGGTTATTTTCAAATGGTCTGTCAATAAGAAATTGCCCAGAGTATGGGAGGTCTCAGACCACCTGAAGTCTAGCTATAAATTGATAGTCCCAAGTCTTGGCAGTCTGCCAGATCTACATTGATTATTTATTGCTGCATAATAAATCATTCTAAAACAAGGTGGCTTGAAACAGCAATAATCACCTATTATCTCTAATAGTTTGTGTGGGTCTCAGCTGGAAGTCTCAAATATTGAAGGTTGAAATTATCTATACTCTCATTCTCTCACAGATCTGATGGTGGGGCCCTGCTGTGGCTTTTAATTGCAAGGCCCATGTGGGGCATCTTCATGTTGCCTGGGCTACCGTACAAAATGGTGGCTGTGTTTCAAAAGCAACTGTCTCAAATTAGAGGGTGAGCCAATCTAAAGTCATTTTGTCTTTTACACGCTAGCCTCAGAAGTCATGTAGCATTTCTTCCACTGTATTGTACTGGTAGAGGCAGTTACAAAGGTCCAGCCAGATTTAAGAAAGGAGCACAGATTTCACATTTCACTGGAGTATTTTCAGTGTCACATTTTAATGGGTAATACAAAATAATGTGTGTGTGTACGTGCACGTAATGCATGTCACCATGCTTGGAGTATACAACCTGCTCTTCTGTCTGAGAAGGCCTAGAAAACCAGGTAGAAAGCAATGAGCCACATTTTCCTTCTGAAGGTAATTAATTAAACATGGCAGGGGTTAGGCCAACTCACAAGGGCAGACTTTATTTTGTCTCTTAAATTGGTATTTGTACTGAGAAACTGGTAATTTTCTTTATGGACCATGACTGGAGACACACCTAAGAATGAAAGAACTGTGTCAAGACTGCCATTAAAACTGTAAATATTGAGATTTGGGTATGGTGAACTGTCAGTGCTAAGCTTAGTTGCCTACCACAAAGATATTTCTGGAGGTTGCTGGATCCTTTAGGATGGTATTGTTTGTTGTTTGAGTGGAAGTTACCTCTTAAGTGCTGGGCACTCAGACTGTAGGATATTCACTAGTTGCCTGATGTGACAAAGGGATCTCAGACCACTGGCACTGTATCTATAATCATTTAGGCATTTGACCCAAGCTGTCATTGGTACTCTAGGGAGTCATAGGAAGTTTTCGAGATTGTCATGACTTTTCAAAAATTTATTTAATTTAACACTTACTAAGTATCTGTTATGGGTCAAGTGTGTTGTGATGAAAGTATAGAGGTGAACAAGGTCTCCTTTGTTTAGTAACATGTCTACCAAAAGTGAGAGACGTGCAAATAGGCCATTTCACTGAAGGATGGGAAATGCCATGATAAAAGGTAAAAGCAAGGGAGGTCTTCTAGGCGAAGGGACGCCACTTGAAAAGAATAGAGAAGTGATGTCCCAGGGACTAATTATATATTACAGGACAATGTGGGAAGTGATAGGAGTTGAGGCTCACATGATAAGTAGTATCTAGGACATAAAGGAGAAGTTTATTATTGAGGAGACTTACCTGAAATGACTATATAAAATACCTTTGTTTTCTTGAGTCCTATCTTAGAGATTTGGTAAGGAGTTTTTAAAAGAGGATATCAAAAATTATAAACCTTAAGAGTAGGAAAGAATCTTAGAAGGCATGTAGTACGTAGTTATATAATTCTAGTGAAATGTAGGGTAATACATTGGGCTATGAAAGTGAAAAGATACAACAGTTGATTAATAGACTGAACATTTAATTGCTAAAACTTTTTCTTGCTCTTATTCTTGAATTTTAAAAAGTATTTTATGAATGCTATTTGAAATTAATTATACTAAATTTATATGATATTCTGTTCCCCAGGCATTTTCTAATTTGTGCTTAAATCATTTTTTGTTTTTTTGTTTTTTTGTTTTTTTTTTTAGATAGGCACAGAGAGTAGATTATCTGCATTTTATAATGGACTAACAGATATATTGTATGGGTTGTGAATAACCCGTGATCAAACACTTAGTAATTTCCTCAACCAGGAGTAATACTTCTGATTTCTAACTTCAAATATCATGTTTAAGATCCCAGTACTTATAAAATAGTAGTCTTTTGTGTTTAAGAGCCTTCTATGAAGAAGGTCCTCTAGATGCTACTTTCATATGTTACCTTATTTTCCTTCCCAATGATCCCATGAGATAGGTGGTGCAATAGAGACACCAAGACTTGTAGACACTGGATCATTTCAATCTTCGTCAAAGCAGAAGGGGGCTGAAACTCCTCTTCTCTGATTTCAAGCCCCTGGTCTTTCTGTCTCACTAGATCAGCTTAGCTGTTGTCTTCACTCTCTCAAAAGTACTCTTTCAACTCAACAACAAAATATTTGCCCTTCCACCTTAGGAAAGACTCAATTGTTGAAACAGCTTTAAAATTAATGGACTTTGAAATGTTAAATAAGAATAAGACAGCTATGTCAATTCCAACTATATGCCTGAGGAAAATGTGTTTCCTTATTGAGGGCTATACTTTTTATTGTTTAAATTTTGAGTCAGTTGGACTAACAGTGCATACAACTACACAATAGTATAAGAAAACTGAGCTGATGTGATGAATGAAGGACAAGGTTTACTGTTTGGTTAAGAATTATAAAGCTCAGCTGGGCACGGTGGCTCATGCCTGTAATCGCAGCACTTTGGGAGGCTGAGATGGGCAGACCACTTGAGGTCAGGAATTCCAGACCAGCCTGACCAACATGGTGAAACCCCGCTTCTACTAAAAATACAAAAATTAGCCAGGCCTGGTGGCAACTGCCTGTAATCCAGCTACTCAGGAGGCTGAAACAGGAGAATCGCTTGAACCCAGGAAGTGGAGTTTGCAGTGAGCTGAGATCATGCAGTTGCACTCCAGCCCGGCAGACAGAGTGAGACTCAGTTTAAAAAAAAAAAAGAAAAGGCTGGGTGTGGTGGCTCACGCCTGTAATCCCAGCACTTTGGGAGGCCAAGGCGGGCGGATCACGAGGTCAGGAGATCGAGACCATCCTAGCTAACACGGTGAAACCCCGTTTCTACTAAAAATACAAAAACTTAGCCAGGTGTGGTGGCAGGCGCCTGTAGTCCCAGCTACTCAGGAGGCTGAGTCAGGAGAATGGCGCGAACCAGGGAGGCGGAGCTTGCAGTGAGCTGAGATCGCGCCACTGCACTCCAGCCTGGGTGACAGGATGAGGGAAAAAAAAAAAAAAAAAAAGCTCCTTCTTCACACCACCCCACTCCTTTGCAATCTCCCCTAAATAATGCAACTTAATTTTTGTTTGTCTCCTATAATATTTACATTCCGTGAAGAACTTCAGCTGTATTATTCAACACTTAAGTTAGCATTTCAAGCTGTGTGTTTCAGGTACATGTAAACATATTACCTACATTTCCAGGATCCCTGTTATCTTGAAGTTTATTCGCTACATAGAAAAATAAAATACAAAAATGTATTTTTGGGCTGGGCGTGGTGGCTCATGCCTGAAATCCCAGCACTTTGGGACGCCGAGGGGGGTGCATCACGAGGTCAAGAGATCGAGACCATCCTAGCCAACATGGTGAAACCCTGTCTGTACTAAAAATACAAAAACTAACTGGGCGTGGTGGTGGGTGCCCATAGTCCCAGCTACTCGGGAGGTTGAGGCAGGAGAATCACTTGAACCAGGGAGGCAGAGGTTGCAGTGAGCCAAGATTGCGCCAATGCACTCCCGCCCAGCAACAGAGCAAGACTCCAACTCAAAAAAAAAAAAAAAAGTTTTTTGATTGATGAACACGACAACATCTTAATCATTAAATGCAATATGTGCAACAACTGTAAAAAAAAAAATTGACTAGGTGATAGGTCTTAAAAAAAGAGAGACCTAATTTACCAAACTACCTTAGAGGAAGGAAAGCATAGTTTTATCTTTATTTCAACTGTAATAGTAAATTATCTTCTAAAGTAATACAGGCATACCTCATTTTATTGTGGTTCACTTTTTGGGCTTCAGTTATTGTGTTTTTCACCAATTGAAAATTTGTGGCAACCCTGTGTCTAGCAAATTTGTCAGCACTTTTTTTTCTAACAGTGTGTGCTTACTTTGTATTTCTGTGTCACATTTTGGTAATCCCTACAAGTTTTCAAAAATGTATCGTTATTATTACATCTGTTATGGTGATCTGTGATCAGTGGTCTTCTATTGTAATTATTTGGGGGTGCCACAAAAATGCCTATATAAGACTTCCAACTAATTGAGAAATGTTGTGTATGTTCTGATTACTACACTCATTGGCCATTTCCCTCTCTTCCTCTCCTTGGTCCTCTCTATTCCCTAAGACACAACAATATTGAAATTTGACCAGTTAATAACCCTGTAATGACCTGTAAGCATTCAAGTGAAATGAAGAGTTCCACATCTCTCCTTTCAGTAAAGAGCTGGAAATGATTAAACTTAGTGAAGAAGGCACGTTGAAAGCCAAGATAGGCCAAAAGCTAGGCCTCTTGCACCAAACTGCCAAGTTGTGAATTCAGAGGAAAGGTTCTTTAAGAAAATTAAAAGTACTTCTCTGATGAACACACAAATGATAAGCAAAACAGCCTTATTGCTGATTAGAAAGTTTTAGTGGTCTGGATAGAAGATGAAACATTCCCTTAAGCCAAAACCTGATCCAGAGCAAATCCCTAAGTTTCTTCAATTCTGTGAAGGCTGAGAAACTTCATAAAGGCTAAAAGGTGAATAAGATGTAGAAGAAAAATTTGGAGCTAGCAATGGTTTTTTCATGGGGATAAGGAAATAAGCCATTTCTATAATATAAAAGTGCAATGTAAAGCAGCAGATGATGATGGAGAAGCTGTAGCAAGTTATCCAGAAGATCTAAGATAGTTGATTAAGGTGGCTACACTAAATAACAGATTTTCAATGAAGATGAAATAGCTTTCTATTGAAAGAAGGTGCCACCTAGGGCTTTCATAGCTGGAGAGAAGTCAGTGCCTGGATTCAACATTTCAAAGGACATTCTGACACTGTTTTTAGGTGCTAATGCACCTGATGACTTTAGGTTGAAGCTGGTACTTACCTGTCATTCTGAAAATCCTGGTGCCCTTAAGAATGATGCTAAACCTACTTTGCCCTTGCTCTAGAAATGGAACAACAAAGCCTGGATGAAAGCGCATCTGTTTACAGCATGATAAACTGAATATATTAAGACTACTGTTGAGACCTACTGCTCAGAAAAAAATATTTATTTTAAAATATTACTGCTCATTGGCAATGCACCTGGTCACCTAAGAACTCTGATGAAGAAGTACATAAATTAATGTTGTTTTCATGCCTGTTACCACAACAGCCATTCTGCAGCTCATAGATCAAGGAGTGATTTTGACTTTCAAGTCTTATCATTTAAGAGTAATATTTCATAAGGCTATTGCTGCCATACATAGTAATTCTGATGGATATGGGAAAAGTAAATTAAAAACATTCTGGAGAAGAGTCACCATTATAGATGCAATTAAGAACATTTGTGATTCATGGGAAGAGTTCAAAATGTTGACATTAACTGGAGTTTGGAAGAAGTTGATTCTAACCCTCCTGGGTGACTTTGAGAGGTTAAAGACTTCAGTGGAGGAAGTAACTGCCTATGTGTAAATAGCAAGAGAACTAGAAGTAGTGCCTGAAGATATAACTGAATTGCTGCAATTTTATGATAAAACTTTAATGAATGAGAGATTTCTTTTTATGGATGAGCAAATAAAGTGGTTTCTTGAGATTATATCTACTCCTGATAAAAATGCTGTGAACATTGATGAAATAACAACAGATTTGAAATATTGCATAAACTTAGTTGTTAAAGCAATGGCAGGGTTTGAAAGGATTGACTCCAATTTTGAAAGAAATTCTACTGTATGTAAAATGCTATCAAACAGCCTCTCATGCTACAGATAAATCTTTTGTGAAAGGAAGAGTCCATTCATGTGGCAAACTTTAGTGCTGTCTTATTTTAAGACATTGCCACAGCCATCCGAACCTTAAGCCACCACCACCCTGATTATTCATCAGCTGTTGCTATCAAGGCAAGAGCTTCCACTAGTAGAAAGATTTCAGCTTGCTGAAGGCTCAGATGACCATTAACATTTTTTAGCAATAAAGTATTTTTAATTAAGATATGCACATTTTTTAGACATAATGCTATTACATACATATAGACTACAGTGTAAAGGTAACTTTTATATGCAGTGGGAAACAAAAAAAAAACATAGTATGGCTCTGGAACTAAATTCACAATACCTCCAAGGTATACCTGTATTTGTAAATTATATGCCTTGGTTTTAGCTTTTTATTGTGACCTTAAGTAATTCATCATTGAATGTAGAGCACAAATTCTGACAGTATGCTCTTAACCTGGAATAAAACTTCCTTTTCTGTGTTCCTAATTTCTTTTTTAAAATAGTAGGACAGTCAAATCTGTAATTTCTCTAAATCTCAAGTAGGTTTTCTCTCTATCTAAACAATAGATTTTTTTATACTAAAACCAGTTCTACCATTAATTTCTAGGGAGAAAAGTCCTAGTAAACTTTTTTCCAGCAATGTGACTTTAAATTACTTAATCTGTCTGTGCTTCAATTTTAAAATCTATAAAGTAGAGATGATAATAAAACCCACTGGATAAGGTTATTATTATAAGGATTAAATGAGTAAGCTTTTTATCCTAATAAGTAATAAAAATTAAGCTCATTAACCTGATTTTCAAGATTTTTTGCTATCTAATTTAATGGCATTTTCTGGAAAGTATGTTCTTTTTCAGAATATGCATACTCCAGGCCGGGCGCGGTGGCTCACGCCTATAATCCCAGCACTCTGGGAGGCCGAGGCGGGTGGATCACGAGGTCATGAGATCGAGACCATCCTGACTAACATGGTGAAACCCCGTCTCTACTAAAAATACAAAAAGTTAGCCGGGCATTGTTCCAGGTGCCTGTAGTCCCAGGTACTCGGGAGGCTGAGGCAGGAGAATGGCGTGAACCCAGGAGACGGAGCTTGCAGCGAGCCGAGATCGCGTCACTGCAATCCAGCCTGGGCGACAGAGCGAGACTCCGTCTCAAAAAATAAAAATAAAAAATAAAACATGCATACTCCAATTAAGCTGAAACATGCCTAATTTCTGAATGTTTCTTATTGACTGCAACTTTCACACCTCTGTAGATGCCACTCTCTTTAAATAAAATATCCTCTATCTACTTTCCAACTGCCAGAATCTATTAACATTTGCTATAACATAGCTCAATCCTAGGATAATACTCACAAATTCTCAAAGTATAGGAATGTCCAACTTAGTACAAACTCTATTACCACTTCCCACACAGGCTTAGTATGAGGATATAGATTTAGGGTGGTGTATTAGTCTGTTTTCACACTGCCGATAAAGACATACTGAGACTGGGAAGATAAAAGAAGTTTAGTCGAACTTACAGTTCCAAATGGCTGGGGAGGCCTCAGAATCATGGCAGGAGATGAAATACACTTCTTACATGGCGGTGGCAAGAGAAAATGAGGAAGATGTAAAAGCATAAATCCCTGATAAAACCATCAGATCTCATTAGACTTATCCTCTACCATGAGAACAGTGTGGCAGAAACTGCCCTCATGATTCAAATTAATTATCTCCCACCAGGTCCCTCCCACAACATGTGGGAATTATAGGAATACAATTCAAGATGAGATTTGAGTGGGGACACAGAGCCAAAGCATATCAGGCAGTAATCCTTTAACCAACTGATGAAAGGCCACAAGCTAAAGAGAAACTGGGTTTGAAATTTCCTTGCCAAGAAGATTTCTCAGAACTGAGAGTAGTTTTCCCTTAAGTGTATGTTGATAAATAGCTTTCCTTCCCTACTCAAAAGATTTCTATGATTCTTCCCTGATTTAGTTGATCTACTTATTAGGGCCTAAAGAGCTAAGTTTTTTGTTTCATTTATGAGACATGATTCTCAGAAAACATTTAGCTGTAAGAGTAGTTTTACTCTCAACAGATTATAAACCAAACCTAAGTAACAATATCGAATGCTCTATTACCTTAACAAGGCCTCATCCCCAACCTCTCCCCAGTTTGATCCTTCAGGATCCAGCTCAGATTCTTGATCCTCCCTTTTAATTCATCTCTTTCTTCTCAATGCCCATCATAATTTTTGCCTGTCTGGCTGAACCCATTCAGTCCTTCTGTGTCCTAAAGTTATTTTTGCACTTGATTTATCTCACTAAGAAATAGTGAGCAAACTTGGGGGAAGTTTGCCACATTTTTGTGTTCTCCACAAGTATTTTGTCAGTAGGAATTTCTTAATAAATATTTTACTTTATACTTATTCTGTTGTGATTGGTAATATTTGATACTCATTCTATAAAGCCTGATTCAGTGTTGAAGGTTGAAGTTTTAGAGAATTTGACTTTCTTTAAAAAGCTTGAGATTTTTGAATTGTAGCGAATTTATCTAGAATTGTTAGAAGCTAATATTTACACTTGAAGAAGTTATCGGGGGCCTTCGAAGTTAGACAAATCCTGGTTCATATCACTATGTGGCTGCTTCTTGATATGTGACCTTTCCAAGTTCCAGCCTCTACAATTATAAAATAGAGAAGCAAAATTTAAAAATGGTATTAGTGAATGTAGAATGAGACCTTGACTATAAAGTCAAGCTCCTGTCTCATGATATGCATTCAGTGAGGATTAGCTGTTATTGTAAATATGAATAAAATGAGTATGTATATCTGTTACTCATAATTGTTCATCACAGTTCTGGTATAGAGTAGTGCACAATAAACAAAGTTTCTTTGATTTTTTATTCTTTAGATTTTATCGAATGGTATTCCTATTCCAAACTATTCTAATCAAATGGTATTCCTATTCCAAACTATTCTAATTCAAATTAAATAATTGTACTGTAGGCCAGGTGTGGTGGCTCATGCCTGTAATCCCAGCACTTTGGGAGGCCAAGGTGGGCAGATCACGAGGTCAGGAGTTCGAGACCAGCCTAGCCAACATAGTGAAACTCCATCTCTACTAAAAATACAAAATATTAGCTGGGCATGGTGGTGGGTTCCTGTAATCCCAGCTACTCGGGAGGCTGAGACGAGAATCCCTTGAACCCAGGAGGTGGAAGTTGCAGTGAGCTGAGATTGTGTGATTGCACTCCAGCTTGGGTGACAGTGTGAGACTCCGTCTCAAAAAAATAAAAATAAATAAATAAATAATTGTAATGTATATATCCTTTTATAGCAATTCCTCAATTTTCAGAGAATTCTAAGAGGATATATATGTATATTCCATATATCCCTTTCTTCATTTGTCACAATCATTATATTAAAAGCTATGTAAATTTGTATAAAGTTATTTTAATATAAAAGCAATAACTGCTTTTGTGGTTTTAAGTAGAAACAAATATTATGCTAATTTATTTTATTTTTTCTGAATTATTTGTATAATTACTTTCTGTTATCTCAGAACCAACCTCATAGCCTGTGTTGGACATGTAAGTCGCCTTGGTTGATTTCAATTTTCAGAATTATAGCAATTGATGTGTAATGTCATGGTAAGGATAATGTCATGGTAAGGATAGTTTTAAAATAGTAAACTCAGAGATTAATCATGTTGTAAATGAAAATGCACAGAAGGACTGAGGAGTTCTTATCTTGAATCTTCAAAAGTACCAAGTAAAGATAGAAATTTTACAATGGTATCTTCTTGAAGAGACATGCTGAAACAGTTTTGTAAGAGTAGCTTATGTTCCCATTTGATATATATAAGATAAAAAGCCCGGGATTGCTGTTATAGTCTTTATTTATTATGCAGTACAACAGCTTGAATCTTCATGTAGTATTTTGGACATCTATCACTTTCATCATCAAAATGTCTGAAAACACAAAGTAGCATAACTAAGGCATTATACTGTGTTATAGTTTTGCCATACATAATGATAAAGATATCATACTACCCTTCCATAAATTTTGGTAACAAACTTAACTTGTTTGAAGGCTGCATGCTGCTTCCAAAAGACTCTCTTTCTAACATAAATTTCAGATAAAAATACTCAACTTATTAACATGAAGAATATACTTGTAAATCTGAAGAATAAAATGCAGAATAACTCTTGTAGTAGTAGGAGCCATATTCTGCAAGTGGATGCCTAGTGTTCTTGACTGAATTGATGGTAAATACAACTAGGTTGTAAAATGGTATATTCTGGACAACATAATTTGTTTTTGTTTTGATTTGATTGATAGTGCTTCAAATGATATATTAAATTCATATGAAGTGAATTCATAGTAAGAAAGAATTTTTTATATTGTGAATTTAAGAATACAGACTTTTGGTGAGTGACAGAACCATAATCTTTTGTGATGGTTTATTTCCAAAGCAATCTCAAATACAACTGCTTTATACATTATTCATCTCTCCTTTGTCTTTGTTGCCCATGTGCACATAACCCATCCCTGTGAAGACCATAACTTATTGTTTAAATGGAGATTTTTGTCTCCATATCTTAGCTAACAAATGACTTCAGATTTCATAATAATGGTTGTTAATGTATAGGGCATGTAGAAGGATTTTGTTATATTATTAACATTTTATTATCCCCCGTGTAATATTCCAAAATGTCAATGTTAAGTTACTAACTTCTAAAAATATGTTACTCTTTTTTTAGAGAAGCATGAGATAATTGAAGCTAGCTTCTTTAATAAATTATAGAAACCTAAGATATAATTCACTTCACTCGCAATTTATCTTTTAATTACTAACTTCAGAAATAACTTTGTTACCCATACCAGAATCTCTGGGTCACAGCTAAGGCCGTGTTAAGAGGGAAATTTATAGCACTAAATGCCCACATCCAAAAGTTAGAAAGAGCTCAAGTTAACAATTTAACATCACAGCTGTAAGAACTAGAGAAGCAAAAGCAAACAAACTCCAAAGCTAGCAGAAGACAAGAAGTAATGAAAATAAGAGCTGAACTGAAGGAGATTGAGATAGGAAAAACTGTACAAAAGATCAACAAATATAAATTTGATTTTTTTGAAAAAATTAATAAGAAAGACTACTAACTAGAAGAAAAGAAAGAAAATCTAAATAAGCGCAATTATAAATGACAAAGGGGACATTACTGCTGACCCCAAAGAAATACAAATAATCACTAGAGACTAATAGGAACACCTCTATGCACACAAATTAGAAAATCTAGGAGAAGTGGATAAATTCCTAGACACCTAACACCCTCCCAAGCTGAACCAGGAAGAAACTGATTCCCTGAACAGATCAATAATGAGCTCCAAAATTGAATCAGTAATAAATATCCTACCAAGAAAAAAAAAGGCCCAGAACTAGTTGGATTCATACCTGAATTCTATCAGATGTACACAAAAAAAGCTGATACCATTCCTACTGAAACTATTCCAAAAAATTCAGGAGGAGGTACTTCTCTCCAGTTCATTCTACGAGGCCAGCATCATCCTGATACCAAAACCTGGTAGAGACACAACTAAAGAAAGAAAACTTCAGGGCAATATTCTTGATGAACATAGATGCAAAAATCCACAAGAAAATACCAACAAACGGAATCTAATAGTACATCAAAAGCTAATCTACCACAATAAAGTAGACTTTATCTCTAGAATGCAAGTTTGGTTCAGCATATGCAAATCAATAAATGTGATTCATCACATAAAGAAAATTAAAGACAGAAATCACATTATTATCTCAATAGATGTAGAAAAAGCTTTTGATAAAATATAACATGTTTTCACGTTAAAAACCCTCAAAAATGAGGCACAGAAGGAATGTACTTCAAAATAATAAGAGCCATTTATGACAAACCCACAGCTAAAATCATACTGACTGGGCAAAAGCTAGACGCATTCCCCTTGAAAACCGGCACAAGACAAGGATGCCCTCACTCAACATTCCTATTAAACATAGTATTGGAAGTCCTGGCAACAGCAATCAGGCAAAAGAAAGAAAAGTTCAACCTAATAGGAAGAGAGGAAGTCAAACTATCCTTCTTTGCAGATGAAATGATTCTATATCTAGAAAACCCCATCCTCTCTGCCCAAAGGTGCCTTGAGCTGATAAACGACTTCAACAAAGTTTCAGGATACAAGATCAACATCCAAAGTCAGTAGCATTCCTATACAGCAACAACATCCAAGCTGAGAGCTAAATCAGGAACACAATCCCATTCACAGTAGCCACAAAAAATAATAAAATACCTAGGAATACAGCTAATCAAGGTGGTGAAAAATCTCTACAATGAAACACTGCTAAAAAGAAATCAGAGATGATACAAACAAATGGAAAAATACCTGATGTTCATAGATAGGAAGAACAGATAATACTCAAATGGCCATATTGTCCAAAGCAATTTACAGATTCAATGCTATTCCTATAAAACTACCGAAGAAATTTTTCACAGTATTAGAAAAAAACTATTTTAAAATTAATAAAGAACAGAATAAGAGCCCAAATATTCAAGGCAATCCTAAGCAAAAAGAACAAAGCTGGAGGCATCATGCTACCTGATTTCACACTATGCTACAAGGCTACAGTAGCCAAAGCAGCATGGTACTTGTACAAACACAGACAGGTAGACCAATGGAACAGAATAGAGAGCCCAGAAATAATGCTGCATACCTACAACCATCGATCTTTGACAAAACTGACAAAAGCAAGCAATGGGGAAAGGACTCCCTATTCAATAAATGTCACTGGGATGACGGGCTAGCCATATGCAGAAAATTGAAACTGGACCCATTCCTTACACCATATGCAAAAATCAACCCAAAATGAATTTAAGACTCAAATATATAACCTAAAACAATAAAAATCCATGGAAGATAACCCAGGAAATGTAATTCTGAACATAGGAACTAGCATAGGCATCATGACAAAGGGCAAAGATGCCAAAAGCAATTGCAACAAAAGCAAAAATTTACAAATGGAATCTAATTAAACTAAAGAGCTTGTGCACAGCAAAAGAAACTATCAATGGAGTAAACAGACAACCTATAAAATGGAAGAAAGATTATAATATCCAAAATCTATAAGGAACTTAAAGAAATTTAGAAGCAAAATCAAACAATCTCATTAAAAAGTGGGCAAATAACATGAATAGACAATATACAGACATATGGAAGACATATATGCAGTCAACAATCATATGAAGGAAAGCTCAACGTTATTGATCATTAGAGAAAAGCAAATCAAATCCACAATGAGATACTATCTCACATTAGTCAGAAGGGCTATTATCAAAAAGTCAAAAAACAAAACAAAACAAAACAAAACAAAAACAGAAAACAGATGTTAGTGTGGTTGTGGAGAAAAGGAAATGCTTGTACACTGCTAGTGGGAGTGTAAATTAGTTCAACCATTGTCGAAAGTAGTGTGACAATTTCTCTATGAGGGAGAAGATTAGGGAAAATATCTATTTTTAATATGCTTAGTACCTGAATAACAAACTTGTCTGTGCATCACACTCCATGACACAACTTTGACTGTGTTAACAAACCTGCACACACACCTGTGAACCTAAAATAAAACTGAAAAAAATTCAATGACTCAATCGCTTTGTTCTCAGAGTCTTCATAGAATGTGTGATGTTCTTATGATTCTCCTTTTGCCCATTTAGTACACATATTTTTCATATAAATGCTTTGCAGATTTGTGGATCTCTAATAGTGCTTTATCTTGACAATAGTCTTTTTTAGAAAAATTTAGCTTTGCAACTTGAATATACCTTTAGTATTCCTATCATTAAACATTACCTAATATATTTCCTGCCAAAATGTAGTATTTTGTAAGCACATTTTCAGTTTGAGGTTTTCATAGCAAGTCAAAAGATGAGCAGTGACTGTGAAACTTGCAGAATGTTCTTATCAACATTAAAAATGGGAAATAGAACAGCCTTTTTATGACTTACAATTTTATTTCTCTCTCTCTTCATCCATCCATTTATCTGTCTCATTCCAGATGTTCTTTTTTTTATCTCTTGCCTTTTTTTTTTTTTTTTTTTTTTTAAATCCATTGGCCATTGTGATCAATTTAGTTATGCAATCTTGATTTGGACTCATGGGATATGAGAAGGAACCTGCTGAAGCTTATGGGAAAGTCTTTTGCTTTTCCTACATAAGGTACCTAAACTTCATCTGGATACAGTGGTAAAATGGGACAGACTCTGCCCCCAGGGTGAAGTTAAAACATCTGAAGGAAGAGCTGGACAATTTCCACAAAACCAGAACCTGATTATATTGAAAAACCTGAGGACCAAACTCTTCCTGGAGTTTCCCTTACCATTGAAACTTCATTTATTTTGGGCCATTTAATTACTTTTGTTTTTATTCTTTGTTTTAGGAATCGCTTTTTCTCTTCATTATTTTTAACTTAATGAAATATGTCAACTATATGAAAATTGCACAGGATGAGATAATCAATACCTCTATGTCAATTGCCCAACTTAAAGCAAATTTTTTTTTTTGTATTTGATGTTAAACATTTTTACACCAAAGTATCACAAATACAACTTACATCATTTGTGTAAGCCCCCTAATTCAACTCTTCTCTTCTTTCTCCCTTTCTGTGTCCCTGCATGTTAACCAAATCCTGAATTTGATATTTATTGTTGTAATGCATTTTTTCTATATTTATTTTCTGTGTATGTATAAGTCCAGATATAATATGCATAATTTTTAAATTCTGTCTGGTTTGTGTCATATGTATTTGTGAAAAAAAATTATGCAATAGTCTTCTTTCTAGAACTTCTGGTTATAGTTTATGCATTTTTATTTCCAGGAAGTATTTCATTATAGAATATGAAGGATATTACCTTGTATACATATAAAACAATTTATGTACTCACCTGTTGAGTCACAATCATGGTTTTTAAATTTTTGTTATTAAGAGTTTTACATTTTTAATTTAATGAATGTTTATTTCTTGATTACAAGTGTTCATTTGCCATTTGGTAATTTTTGTGCTTACATAATTTATATTTTTACTGGATCATCTATCTTTTCACATTGATTTATAGAAGACTTTATTGTATTTGAGTACTAGTACTTTATAAGGTGTATGCTTTAAAAATATCTTCCATTCTATTGGTTGTTTTTAATATTGTTAATATTATGTCTTACAATTTGTAGTAAAAATTTTCACCATTGCTATGCTTTGTGCTTTGAACTTTGTGAGTCTTGTTAAGAAGTCCATTTGTATTCCAAGGTTACAAAACTGCATTTTCCTGTGTTTTTTTCTAAAATTTGGAAGTTTTCTCTTTCATTTTTAAGAATTTTTTATGTATTAATGTTTCTCTATAATTTCTAAAATATTAAAATTCTGACTTTGACATTTAAATGTTTAATTAATACAGATTTATTTTGGGATGTAATAGAAGTAGGAATAAAGATATGCTAACATCCCATATTTATAGCATATTCTCAAACAACATGTAGTCTTTCCCCTTACAGATTTATTATATTAGGTCCCTATCAGTATGGGTGTATTTCAAGGATTCTGTTCTCTTGCTTGTTCTGTGTAACATGATCATAGACTATGTAACAATATTATATTTCCTCAATTTCTATAACTGTAATGTCTGGATATTTAGGAGCGTGATTCTTCCAAATCTGTAAGGCTCAGTTATCTTTCTACTTCTCTTCCTCCATCTCCTCCTTCTAAATCTTTTAAATATTCTTGAATATTTTTCTCCCTTTGCCTTTTCATTTGAAATGTAAGATCAACTTGTCAATTTTTGGAAAATATTCCTTTAGAATTTTAGTGAAATCTCTTTGGATATGTAGAAAAGTTTGGGGGGAATAGCTGTTGCTATAATATGGAGGTCTCCCAGTCATGAATATGGATTATGTACACAAATATGCAGGACCATCCTGATGGAAGTTTCATAATATTGTCCATGAAGATCTACCTCATCATTAAAAAATACTTTTTTGTTAGTTTATCTATAGGTTACTTTGTGATAATTTTTTTCATATTCTGTCAATTTCTGCCTTTCTATATATCTGGATTGAGGGCATACGTGTCAGATTTTTTATACATTTCTTGTTAATTGTTTTTACATTTATGTAGCAATCCTCTTTTTTATATAGCATAAATGTAGGCAATTTTTGTCAGTTTAAAAAAACTAAATAATTAAAAAGAATTATCTCCAAGATATTCTATCTTGTAGCCATTGAAAATGTTTTGGTGTGGCTCCCTCCTGTCTTTTTCTTATGCACGCAGGTGTGACTGTGTACTTTTTTTTTCTTTTTCAACTTTTATTTTTGAATCGGGGGTAATATGCAGGTTTGTTATAAAGCTATATTGTGTGATGCTGAGATTCAGGGTATGACTGAACCTGTCAACCGGGTAGTGTGCATATAACCCGACAGGTAGTTTTTCAGCCCTGCCTCCCTCCAACACTGCCCCCTCTAGTAGTCTCTGGTGCCTGTTGTTCCCATTTTTATTTCCATGTGTACTTAATGTTTAACCCCCGTTTATATGGGTGAATATGTATGTAGAATTTGGTTTTCCATTTCTGTATTAGCTGACTTAGGATAATGACATCCAGCAGCATCAATGTTGCTGCAAAAGACATGATTTCAATGTTTTTATGGCTGTGTAGTATTGCATGGTGTATATATGCCACATTTTTTAAATCCAATACCCAACAGTCTTCTTTATTCTTATTAATGCTTTTGACTTTAAAATCAATTTAATCTGGTATTAATGTAGTTAAGTTAGCTTACTTTGTTAGAATTTTTTGTTCAGTTTTAAAATTAATCTCTTAATTTCTTTATATTATAAGTTTGCCTTTAAAATCAAAATATAGCTCTTTGGAAAATCTGAGAATATACTTCACAGGATCTTTTGTTCAAACTTGCTCTTGTAATATGTTTAGTCTCATTACTATGATTGTATTTTGTGCATTCTACCTATTATTGTCTTGCTTTGCTTCTTTTTTTCTGATTTTTTTTCTTTCTCTCTTACCTTCTGGTTGACAGATAAAATTTTCTATGCTGTGCTTTTTCCTCTTGTAATTTGGAAGCCATGTGGGCTGATTCTTTCCTTCCCACCCCAGCTTTAAATTCAAAACCTTTGCATAAGTGATACATAAAAATGTAACCATGTAAAATATTTGAGTCTAAACTTATAAATTTTGCATTCTCCCTAAAGAGAAAATTTCTATTTCTATTACTGTGATGGATTTCTTTAAATTTTGAATATAGTTACTGAAATATTAATTCTTTCAATGAAGTTTATGTTTACTCACTGGTTCATTCCCCTTCTTTAAGGAGACAGAAAACATTAGCACCTTTTAACCTCTCATTTGTTTCAAAATTTATTGACCTCTCCTCTGAGAAAGTTTGTATTCCTAGATCTCCTTAAACATATAAACATGCTTATTTTCAAGTTTCTGTCACAGTATCCTAAAACATCTTTACTTGGAGTGACTTTTTCTTTCACGTACTAATTTTGTTGCCTAGATTAGCATTCAATTTCTTAACATGTATTATCATTTTCTGAGTTTATTTTTGCTTGTGTTTTTCTAACTCACTGTTTACCTTTCCCATCTAGTGGTTAGTGGTTGCCTTGACCTGGCCTCTAGTCCAGCCTCTTTCAGTTTAGAAGCAAGTCTTTCCCCATGTGTTATTGCTGACATAGTCCAACCAGTTACTCAGATATTAGATAGATGGGTCAATTTCCTCTTTCTGGTTCATAGGGGCTCCTGATGTTCTCTAACCCTATGCCCAAGGACCGTATAAAACTCATGTCAAGGTTTGCAACAGATTTCCTTCAGCCTTCGCCTGTGAATGACTCAAATCCTTGGTATAGTTTTAAGCCCATTAAGTTTCTGATTAAAAAGTTCCAGAGTTTTATGTGCATCTAGGTGCACTTCTGAAGCATAACACTCGATTAAGTCTGGTTCACCAATTCTCTTTTCTGTTATGATTCTATTTCATGGATATGTTCTTCCTTTTGTAGCCCAGCCCCATTTTTGTTTAATTGTTTTTCTGTTCATGTGTTATCAATCATGTCATCTACTATGTTTGTAGGAGAGTGGGATGTACTAAGACATGTATTTACTATGCCAATTTGACTAGAATTTCCCTTTTTTTGTTTAAGCCCCTTTGACTTATCTTCCTTTGTTTGACCCCAGAGACTTTGAACTGATACAATATGTACACCTTCTCATATTTTAAAAACTTTCTCAACGTGTTTTAATTTTGTCCTTTATTTATTGCTCCAACAACTCATAATGATAATTGGGGTTATTTTAATAGTTCAGAAATTTGCAAACTGAATAGAGAATATGAGACCTGCTAAGAGCAGCGTGTAAGAGGTAGCAGGGCTAAGACTAATGTCTAATGATATGGTTCTTTTTATCCCAATGATTTGATTTCATTTTATAATTTCTCTTTCAACTTTTATTGTAGGTTCAAGGGGTAAATGTGGAGGTTTTTTTATAAGTGAAAATTGTGTGTTTCTGGGATTTGATGTACAAATTATTTCATCACCCGGATAGTGAGCATGGTGCCCTATAGGTAGTTTTTCGGCCCACATCCTATTTTTACCCTCTCTCTGCAAGTAGTCTCAGTGTCTACTGTTTCCATCTTTATGTCCATGTAAGCCCAATGTGTAGCTTGCACTTACAAGTGAGAACATGAAGTATTTGGTTTTCTGTTCCTGTGTTAATTTGCTTAGGATAATGGCCTCCAGCTGCATCCATGTTGCATCAGAGGTCATGATTTTGTTTTTTATGGCTGTGTTATATTGTATAGTTTATATGCACCATATTTTCTTTATCCAACCCACCATGAATGAGCCTGTAGGTTGATTCCATGACTTTTCTATTGTGAATAAAGCTGCAGTGAATATACAACTGTCTTTTTGGTAGACTGATTTCTATTCCTTTCAGTATATTACCCTATAATGGGATTGCTGGGTCAAATGCGAATTCTGTTTTATGTTCCTTGATAAATCTCCAAACTGATTTCCACAGTGGCTAAACTAATTTTACTTTCCTGCCAACAATCCTATATAAGCATTCTCTATTCTTCACAACCGTGCCAACATCTATTATTTTTTGACTTTTTAGTAACAGCCTTTCTGAATGGTGGGAGATGATACCTTCTTGTGGTTTTGATTTGCATTTCTCTGGTGATTAGTGATATTGAACTTTTTTTATATGCTTGTTGACCTTGTGTATGTCTTCTTTTGAGAAGTGTCTATACATGTTTTTTGCCTATTTTCTTAATGGTGTTTGTTTTGCTTAATTTGTTGAAGTTCTTATAGATGTTTATTATTAGATCCTTGTCAGATGCATAGTTTGAAAATATTTTTTCCATTCTATGCATTGACTGTTTATTGGTAGTTTCTTTGCTGTGTAGAGGCTCTTTAGTTTCATTAAGTCCCACTTATTAATTTTTGTTTTTGTTGCAAATATTTTTGGAGTCTTTATCATGAAATCTTTGCCAAGTCCTGTGTTTATCGTGGTGTTTCCTAGGTTTTCCTCTAGAGTTTTTATAGTGTGAGGCCTTACATTTAATTGTTAATCAATTTTAAGACAATTTTTGTATATGATTTAAGGAAGAGGTCCAGTTTCAATCTTCCACATACGACTAGCCAGTTACCCCAGCACCATTTGTTGAATAGGGAGTTCATTCCTCATTGCTTATTATTGTCAACTTTGTCAAAGGTCAGAGGGTTATAGATGAGTGGCTTTATTTTTGGGTTCTGTAACCTGGTCCATTGATTTATGTGTTTGTTTTTGTACCTGTACCATGCTGTTTTAGTTATTGTAGCCTTGTAATATAGTTCAATGTCAGGTAGTGTGATGGCCCAGCCTTGTACTTTTTGCTTAGGATTAATTTGGTTTCTCTGGGCTCTTTTTTGGTTTAATATGAATTTTCTAATAGTTTTTACTAATTCTGTGAAAAATGATGTTCATATTTTGATAGGAATACCATTGAATCTGTAAATTTACATTGAGCAATGTTTTCTTTTAACAATATTGATTCTTTCTATTCATGACCATGGAATGTTTTTCCATTTGTTTGTTATCATCTCTGATTCTTTTACTGGTGTTTTACAATTCTTATTTTAGAGATCTTTCACTTTCCTGGTTAGTTATATTCCTCGGTATTTTATTCTTTTCATGGATATTGTGAATGGGATTGCCTTCTTGATTTGGCTCTCGGCTTGAATGTTATTAGTGTGTAGAAATACTACTGATTTTTTTGTACATTGATTTTGTATTAGGAATCTTTACTGAAGTTATTTATCAGTTCCAGTAGCCTTTTGACAGAGTCTTTAGGGTTTTCTAGGTATAGAATTATATCATTAGCAAAGAGAGATAGTTTAACTTCCTCTTTTCCTATTTGAATGCCATTTATTTCTTTTGTCTGTTGGCTCTGACTAGGCCTTCCTGTATTATGCTGAATAGGAATGATGAGAGTAGCATTCTTGTCTTGTGCTGATTTTCAAGAGAAATGCTTCAGCTTTTGCCATTGATTATGATGTTGGCTATGGGTTTGTCATAGATGACTCTTATTATTATCAAAGATATGTTCCTTTGATGCCTGGTTTGTTGAGGGTTTTTAACATGAATAGATGTCAAATTTTGTGAATGTCATATCTGAGTCTATTCAGTTGATTATGTGCTTTATGTTTTTAGTTCTGTCTATGTGATGAATTACATTTACTGATTTTCATATGTCAAACCATCCTCACATCCCAGAGATAAAGCCTACTTAATCATGGTGGATTAGCTTTTTGATGTGCCGTTGCAATGAATTTGCTAGTATTTTCTCGAGGATGTTTGCATCTGTGTTCATTAGGGATATTGGCCTGCAGTTTCCTTCTTTGTTGTGTCTCTGTGAGGTTTTAGTATCAGAATGATAATGGCTTCATAGAATGAGTTGGGTAGCAGTTTCTTCTTGATTTTTTGGAATAATTTCAGTATAGTTGGTACCAGCTCTTCCTTGCATGTCTGGTTGAATTTTCTGTGAATTTGTTTGGTCCAGGGCATTTCCTGGTTAGCAGGTTTTGTATTACACATGCAGTTTGGAACTCATAATTGGTCTGTTCAAGATATGAGTTTCTTCCTGTTTTAATCTTGGAAGGTTATATGTTTATAGGAAGTTATCCATTTCTTCTAGATTTTCTAGTTTGTCTGCATAGAGATGTTCATATTAGTCTCTGATGGCTTTTTGTGTTTCTGAGGGATTAGTGTTAATGTCACCTTTGCCATTTCTGATTGTGTTTGTTTGAATCGTCTCTCTTTCTTTATCATCTTAGCTAGCAGTCTATCAGGCTCATTTATTCTTTTGAAGAACTGACATTTGGTTTCATTGATCTGTTATGTGAATTTTATTGTCTCAATTTTATTCAGTTCAGGTCTGATTTTGGTCATTTCTTTACTTCTGCTTGATACGGGGTTGGTTTGTTCTTGTTTTTCTAGTTACTCTAGGTGTGATGTTAGGTTGTTAACTTGAAAACTTCCCACCTTCTTGATGTAGGGATTTAGTACAAGATACTTTCCTTGTAACACTGCTTCAGCTGTGTACTAGAGATTCTGGGATGTTGTATCTTTGTTTTAATTAGCTTCAAATAATTTTTATTTCTGTATTAATTTCATTTTTTCACAAAAGTAGTTCAGGAGCAGGTTGTTTAATTTTAATGTGATTATATTGTTTTGAGAGATATTATTGTTATTGATTTCTTCTTCATTGTGCTGTAGTCTAAGAGTGTTCTTGGGATGATTTTGGTTTTTTTGAATGTGTTGAGAATTGCTTTGTGGATGAGTATATAGTCAAGCTTAGAGTATGTGCCATGTGAAGATGAGAAGAATGTATAATCTGTTGTTGTTGGGTGTAGTATTCTGTGGATGTCTGTTAGGTACATTTGTTCAAATGTTGAGTTTAGGTCCCCAATTTTTTTTTTCTTGATTTTTTTACTTCCATGATTTGTCTAACACCATCAGTGGAGTTTGAAGTCTCCCACTGTTATTTTGTGGTTATCTAATTCTCTGTGGGTCTCTGAGAATTTGTTTTGAGTCTAGGTACTCCCGAGTTGGGAACATATATATCTAGGATATGTAAGTCTTCTTTTTGAATTGAACCCTTTATTATTATGTAATATCCTTCCTTATCATTTTTGAACATTGATGATGTAGTTCATTTTTGTCTGAAATAGGAAAAGCAACCCCCGTCCTTATTGTTTTCCTTCCTTATCATTTTTGAACATTGATGATGTAGTTCATTTTTGTCTGAAATAGGAAAAGCAACCCCCGTCCTTATTGTTTTCCTTCCTTATCATTTTTGAACATTGATGATGTAGTTCATTTTGGTCTGAAATAGGAAAAGCAACCCCTGTCCTTATTGTTTTCCATTTTCTTGATAGATCTTATTTTCAGCCTATAGGATCACTGCATATGATATGGGTCTATTGAAGACAGCATACAGTTAGTCGTGCTTCTTTATTCAACTTGCCACTCGATGCCTTTTGAGTGGAGTTTTCAGTCCATTTCCATTCAAGTTCAATATTGGTATATGAGGATTTGAACCTGTCATCATATTGTAAGTTGGTTATTATGTAGCCTTGATTGTATAGTTGCTTTATAGTGTCAGTGGGGTATGTACTTAAATATGTTTTTGTGGCAGAAGTTTCTGTGTTTAACTCTCCCTTCAGGACCTCTTGTAAGGCAGATCTGGTTATAACCAATTACCTTAGCATTTAGTTGTCTGAAATTGATTTTTATTTCCCCTTCACTTTTGTAGCTTAGTTTGGGTGGATGTGAAATTCTGTGTTGGAATGCTTTTTGTTAAGGATGCTGAATACAGGCTCCCAATCTCTTCAAGCTAGTAAGGTTTCTCCTGAAAAATTCACTGTTAGACTGATGATGTTCCTTTTATATATAACCTGTCCCTTCTCTGTCGCTGCTTTTAAGACTTTTGTTGTTGTTGTTGTTAACATTGACTTTGTACAATCTGATGACTATATGCATTGGGGATGGTTGTCTTGTGTAGTATCTCACAGGCATTCTCTGAATTTCCTGAATTTGCATGTCAGCCTGTCTAACAAGGTTAGGGAAATTTTTGTGGTTTTATGGACAGTATTCTCAAATGTGATTTACAATTTGCTTGCTGTTTCTCCATCTCTTTCAGGAATCCCAATGAGTTATAGGTGTGGTCTCTTCAGATAATCCTGTATTTTTTGGAGGTTTGTCCATTTTAATTTTTTTTTTTTTTTTTTGGTCTACTTGAGTTGATTCATAGGATTCTTTCCTCAGCTTAGTCTGTTAATGCTTCAAATTGCATTATTAAATTCCTATAGTGAAATTTTGATTTCCACAAGTTCAATTTGGTTCTTTCTTAAAATGCCTATGTTGTCTTTCAACACTTGAATTGTTTTACTGATTTCCTTTGATTGGGTTTAAACTTTGTCCTGTATCTTGTTGAGCTTCCTGACATTTAGATTGTGAATTCTGTGTTGCCATTTCAGCCATTTCCATCTGGTTAAGAATCACTGCTGCACAGCTAGTGTGGTCACGTGGAGGTTAGAGGATACTCTGGATTTTAGAGTTGTCAGAATCCTTATGCTGGCTCCTTCTCCTCTGTGTGGACTGATCTACCTTTAATCTTTGAAGTTTTTTGGATGGGGCTTTTTGCTTTTATATTCTTTGATGCCTTTTAGGGTTTGATAGTTGTGTAAGTTGGGTTTAGTTTATTGGCTTCATTTCTGTATGCTTTTCAGGGCCAAGGCTCAGCTCAGCACTCCTGGGCTGCATGCTCTTACCCTGTCAGACTAGGACCAGGCATGTAGCTTTGTTTTCTGGTCCCTGGAGGTCAAACATCTGCTGCACTTAATAGGGGGCCATGCATTCTCTGTCCATTGGCAACAACACTCCAATGGGGCTGCCAGCAAAAGCACTCCAGCCAGGCAGTGGAGGGCCACAGAGGAGTATCTTGTGGTCAGGGGCCTGCGGGCTAGTGCACACCCACAGAGGCAGGGGGGATGCAGGTGAGTGCACAGTGGTGGGGAAGTTGTGGGTGCATTTGTGTTGCTGCGGCAGTGAGGCATGTGCACGCTGCATAATGGTGGGACAGCCATGGGCACGTGTGTACTGGCAAGGGTAGAATTTCAAAGAAACTTCAAAGTTGTTAAGTCTTGATGTAATGCCATTTTCTGGTTTCCAAGATGTGTCAGCGTCCTTTCTACACATCTCCCAGTACCTGCAGGTAACAGGGCAACAGAGGCTGTGATGGAGCCTCCTCAGGACTCCTAGAGCTGAGGAGACAGAGCAGTAGGCATCCAATTATATGGCTTTTTAACCATTTGACTTATATAAAAGAAATTTCCCACACATTGGTCATTTATATTTCAAATATGTATTTTTTAATCACATTGACTTATCACCTGCATTTTTATATACGTTTTTGTATTGACTTTTTAATTTAAATATATTTCTTTGAAAATGAAAATTTCTGTTACTGATTTGGTAAACTAGTTATGTTTTCCTAAATAATATTAAAATAAATACATAATTACTAATTATTTTTGAAAATGAAAATTTCTGTTACTGGCTTGGTAAACTAGTTATGTTTTCCTAAATAAATATTAAAATAAATACATAATTACTAATTATTTTTGAAAATGAAAATTTCTGTTACTGGTTTGGTAAACTAGTTATGTTTTCCTAAATAATATTAAAATAAATACATAATTACTAATTATTTTTTTCATTAATCACCTACAGTCACTTTCGTCATCAGTTGATGCTCTTAGGAAAAAATGTGATAAACCTTCTGAGTGCAGTGGTTCTTGCACTTAATCACATAATCCCAGCATGTTGAGAGGCCAAGGTGGGAGAATTCCTTGAGACCAGGAGTTAGAGTCAAGCCTGGGCAACATAGTGAGACCTCATCTTTACAAAAAATGAGAAAAGAAATTAGTCAAGAATGGTAGAATATGCTTGTGGTACCAGCTACTCAGCAGGCTGAGGTAGGAGGATCGCTTGGGCCTGGAAACTCTAGGCTACAGTGAGCTATGGTCACCACTGTACTCCAGGCTGGGAGACAGAGCAAGATACTCTCTTACAAAAAATTGTGGTGTGCCATACTGTTTCCCTTACCTAACATTATGTATTACTGGCTCTAGGTATTTAACAGTGCAAAGATCCAAGTAATTTCCAAAACATGGGCAGTGCTTTTTGGATCCATTTAGAAAAGAAGATCATTTTATTCTATTAGATTCTTGCATATAGAAATTTTAAGTATTAGTGAATTCTTTTTTTTTTTAATTGCCTTGTTGAAACCTGTAAATAGTGGTTCCCAATTTACTTGTTTTAATAAATTATTTGAGACAGTAAAATGTACCCATAATTTAAAACAACATTGTTCATATAGGCAGATGTACAATATATATCTTAGGTTTTTTTTTTTCAAAGAGAGACTGTCTCTTTTCACCTTTTACTGAAAAGTGAAGAGATCTTAGTGTTTGCTTTTTATATACTCTGTTTCACATTCAATGACACGATGTGAAATATGATAATTATTTTTATCTTATCAGCTGTAAATGGAAGAAACTAAAATAAACTACTCTTATGTTTTTCTCTTTTGGAGATAAATAGTTTCTTTGAAGATATTTTAACATATAAAGAAGATTTCGTTTGAGACTTACAGAGATTCATAGGTGCAGATGGAGTTGGGTCCCAGAGTTGTGCTGGGAATATGGATGCTGCAATAGGGACACTTGATCTGTGCTTCATTAGAGTCTTGTAACCATCTCCATGGTTGATCTTGGTTTCAAAGTCTTTTCTACCATCTGCTTCAGAAGGATAGCAATTTCCTACCAGAGCTTCTCCACTTCCCAAAGCACACTAAGAAGGATTTTTACTAACTGAAAAAAAGATCTTATAATCAGGGTTTTTTGTGGTGGTGGTGCTTTTGTTTTCCTAGAGATGATAACCATGCATGTGTTTGTGTGAGTGTTTCAATTCTGGTAAACTCATTTTTGATAAAACAAGATGAGTCTTATATACCTGACACATTCTAAGACATTCTCACCCTTCTTTATTTTATCTCCCCTTGTAAATACAGAAATAAATCAATAGTAGCAAACCTCATATGTAGAGTTGTACATTTTTATATCTTTGAATCACGACTTTCTCCAATTTATCCATCCAGTAGGTATCAAATCTAGGAGTTGCCATGCTGGAGTCACAGGCATGCAGGCAATGGAAATAATTTGGCTGCATGTTCTTGCATCTTAAGTTCATAAGAAAAGGGGAGCATATTTTGGTAGAAGCCCTTCCCTTATGTTTCCTGAAAATATACCCAGCGCTTAGTTTTGAATCTAAGTTTATAAGAAGTGAAATCCAGAGGTTTCTGGTAGCACAAGAATGGAGTAAAATTTTGCCTTCCCTGCATAATATCCATTTTTTTCTTTGCTCTTGGCCTTTTTAAATGAGCCTAGGCTTGAAGTAAAAAGAGTGTGCTCTTATGCAAAACAGATTTATCAGACTAGATCTCTGACCAGATTGATGCCACTGAGCTCTTCCTATGTATGAATGTTGAAACCAGCACTGGTATTCAGAATTTAATTTGATTACATTAGTTTTCAACGTAAGGGGCAGAAGTGAATAATACAAAACTATCCAACTAATACAAAAATAAAACAAAAACAAAAATATAGACATGTTCACAAGATGACTTCTTGTTTACTGCTTAACAGTCCAAATTTTTCAACTAGTAGTTAGAAAAAAAGACTAGAGTTCTTATTTGTGACTTAATATACCAAATAAACGATTTAAATCTATTCATGATAGGATTTTTCCTATTAGGCTAGATTTTTTTCTAACTTATTTTCAATTATAGAATTATTTTTCTTTTAAAAAGTGTATTGCAACAATCATTAGATCTTGTTAATCCCCTAGACGATGTTTCACCTCTCATTGCTTTTTTTTCTTCTTGCCGTGATCCAGGTTCTATTTGCGTTTTGACCTGCCGAAAAGAAGCTGGGATTAACCTATTTCTGGTGGATTTCTGGAATATAAACTGGGGTCTTCATTTCCTTTATACTTCTTTCAGAATCAGAAGGGTGTCCCAAAGAGGGTATCTCCTGACAGTCTTGGTATTCTGTTAAGAAAATTAATCCTTGAAACTCTTCATATTCAAAAGAGAGCTGATTATTCATCCTAAAATGATCACATCTTCTAAAAACATTTTATTTTCTCTCATAAGAAGAGATATTCTTTTTTTTCAACAACTATATTCAGATATACTCCACATACCCTGCAATTCACTTATTTGTACAATTCAATTGCTTTGGTATATTGCATTACTAATTTTTAAAAACTGCGGTTAGATATGTGTAAGTAAAATTTGACATTTTATTCATTGTTAAATGTACCATTCAGTGGCATCATTACATTTACAATGCTGTGCAACCATCATGATTATCTATTTCCAAACCTTTTTCATCATGCCAGACAAAACTCTGTAATCAATAATTGAGAACTCCCCACTTCTCTCTCCCTAGACGCCCTAGTTACCTCTAACCTACTTTAAAAAAAATTTTTTTTAAAGGAATATTCTTTATTGAGTTGTTTACTTAGCTTTTCTTTTCAAATTGTTTTGAGGTCATTGTCAAATTATTATAGAAACAGAAATGATCTCAAGATGTAGAGCCATTAAGATTTTCGACAATGAAGAGCTTCTAAGTAATATTAAAATAAAATAATGGATATCTTATTGAATTATTTTTTTCTTTCTTTAGGTGAAATCTGAAACACTTATACATTTTTAAAACATGTTATTTTCAGAATTTGATATGTGTGAGTGATACTTGTATATATCCTACATTACTCATGCAATGAAAAGACAGAAAAGAGAAATAAACATGTTATTTTTACTCGCTGGAAATTGTTACTCCATTTTCTTTCCCATTTCTCTGGACTGTTTCTGGAACAATAATAGTCTAAACCTCGAGGAAAACAGTCACAGTGTCAGCTCTGTTCCCATGGTCCCAGAATTACTTTTTGCACCACACTTAGCTTTCCAAATTCTCAGGTGCCTCCTGAAGTGCTAGTTTCTTTGGTTTTGAGACTTGTCTTCCTGCTTTTCATAAATAAGGACATTTGTTTCCAGGCAGTCCTGACACAGTCTAATCCCAGATATGTGTGGCACCCTTCACGGGCCCATTTAGCACCTACACCATTATCCTGAAAAGGCAGGTGCAAAAGCAATTCATTCCCTTTGCGGTGGAGGGAGGTATCCTTCATTGCTGTTTATCTGTTTGCTAGTGCCAGCTGAATAAATTCACTTGCTCTACAGAAGTAACTGGTCCAAAATTAAATACTGCCTGAAAATATTCTCTATCAAAACTGCACTCTTTCTTTATTTAGACCCTGAATGCCTAATGTGACAGCATGGGTTTTTAGTTTTCAGGCAATATTAATTTAAATTATATTTAAATTAATTAATTTAACCAGTTTAATTTAATTAGTTTAAATTATATTTAAATTAATATAATTTATTACATTAATTTAATTATATTAAATTTAAATTAATTATATTAATTTAATAAAGTATATGAAATAATATTTATTTTAACTATTTCAATAAAACTTGAAGCTAAAATTAGTTTCAATACATACTGATATGGTTTGGTTATGTGCCCACCCAAATCTCAACTTGAATTACATGTCCCAGAATTCCCCTGTGTTGTGGGAGGGACCCAGGGGAGGTAATTGAATCATGGGGGCCAGTCTTTCCCATGCTATTCTCATGATAGTGAATAAATCTCATGAGATCTGATAGCTTTATCAGGGGTTTCTGCTTTTGCTTCTTCCTCATTTTCTTTTGCCACTGCCATGTAAGAAGTGCCCTTCACCTCCCACCATGATTCTGAGGCATCCCCAGATATGAGGAACTATAAGTCCAATTATACCTTTTTCTTCCCGGTGTTGGCTATGTCTTTATCAGTAGCATAAAAACAGACTACCACAGTAAATTGGTACCAGTAGAGTGGGGCATTACTGAAAAGATAACCTGAAAATGTGGAAGTGATTTTGCAACTAGGTAACAGGCAGAAAGGTTGGAACAGTTTGGAGGACTCAGAAGAAGACAGGAAAATGTGGGAAAGTTTGGAACTTCCTAGAGACTTGTTGAATGACTTTGCCCAAGATATGGACAATACAATCCAGCTGAGGTGGTCTCAGATGGAGATGAGAAACTTGCTGAGAACTGGAACAAAGGTGGCTGTTGTTATGTTTTAGCAGAAAGACTGGCAGCATTTTGCCCCTGCCCCTAGAGGTTTGTGGAACTTTGAGCTTGAGAGAGATGATTTAGGGTATCTGGTGGAAGAAATTTCTAAGAAGCAAAGCATTCAAGTGGTGACTTGGGTGCTGTTAAAAGCATTCAGTTTTATAAGGGAAGCAGAGCATTAAAGTTTGGACAATTTGCAACCTGACTATGTGAAAGAAAAGAAAATCGCATTTTCTGGGCAGAAATTCAAACCAGTTGCAGAAATCTGCATATGTAACAAGGAGCCTAATGTTAATCTCCAAGACTATGGGGAAAATGTCTCCAGTCTATGGCAGAGACTTTCAAGGCAGCCCCTCCCATCATAGGTCCAGAGGCCCGGGTGGAAAAAGTGGTTTTGTAGGCCGGGCCCCAGGTCCCCATTCTATGTGCAGCCTAGGGACTTGGTGCCCTGTGTCGAAGCCACACCAGCCTTGGTTGAAAGGGCCAATGAAGAGCTCAAACTGTGGCTTCAAAGGGTGGACGCCCCAAGCCTTGGCAGCTTCCATGTGGTGTTGAGCCTGCAAGTGCACAGAAGTCAAGAATTGGGGTTTAGGAACCTTTGCCTAGATTTCAGAAGATGTATGGAAATGCCTGGATGCCCAGGTAAGTTTGCTGCAGGGGCAGGACTCTCATGGAGAACCTCTGCTAGGGCAGTGCAGAAGGAAAATGTGGGGTTGGAGCCCCCCACACAGAGTCCCCACTGGGGCAATGCCTAGTGGAGCTGTGAGAAGAGGGCCACCATTCTCCACACCCCAGAATGGTAGCTCCACCGACAGCTTGTACTGTGCACCTGGAAAAGCCACAGACACTCAACACCAGCCAGTGAAAGCAGCCAAGAGGGAGGCTGTACCCTGCACAACCACAGCAGTGGAGCTGCCCGAGACCATGGGAACCCACCTCTTGCATCAGCATGACCTTAATGTGAGATCTGGAGTCAAAGGAGATCATTTTGGAGCTTTAAAATTTGCCCCGCTGGATTTCAAACTTGCACAGCCCTGTAACCCCTATGTTTTGACCAATCTCTCCCATTTGGAATGGCTGTATTTACCCAACACCTGTACCTCCACTGTTTCTAGGAAGAAACATTGCTTCTAGCTTGCTTTTGATTTTACAGGCTCATAGGCAGAAGAGACTTGCCTTGTCTCAGATGAGACTTGGGACTGTGGACTTTTGGGCTAATGCTGAAATGAGTTAAGACTTTGGTGGACTGTTGGGAAGGCATGATTGGTTTTGAAATGTGAGGACGTGAGATTTGGAGGGGCCAGGGGTGGACTGATATGGTTTGGCTGTGTTCTGTTCACCAAATCTCAACTTGAATTGTATCTCCCAGAATTCCCCCATGTTGTGGGAGGGACAGGGGAAGGTAATTGAATCATGGGGGCCGGTCTTTCCCATGCTATTCTCTTGATAGTAAATAAGTATTACAATATCTGATGGGTTTATCAGGGGCTTCTGCTTTTGCTTCTTCCTCGCTTTCTCTTGCCACCACCATGCAAGAAGTGTCTTTTGGGTCCTGCCATAGTTCTGAGGCCTCCCCTGCCATGTAGAACTGTAAGTCCACTTAAACCTCTTTTTCTTTCCAGTCTCGGCTATGTCTCTACCAGCAGTGTGAAAACAGACTAATACACATATATATTATTTGATTTGATTCTTTTTGAAGATATACTAGTTTGTATTCTAAAATGCTAATAAATGTAATTCTTTTTTATTGCATTATTTAGTGAAATATGTATATAATATTACTTTCACAAATCATAAAAGTTCTTAATATGAGTATTAATACATGTATTCCCTTCAGACTGGGCACTCAAATGGGATGATCATATTTTAATCCTGTGAACTCACATGTTTATTTTGCTAATGTGATGGATTAATAAAGAAGTCACTCTGTGCTATTTTCTGTAACTCAAAACACTTATTGGGCAAAGACAAATAAGCATGAGGTATACTATTTAAAGATTATGAGCAAAGCATACAATTGGCAGTTCAGCAGAAATTGAAAAAACTTGTAATGCAAATATTTGCCCATGAGTTTACACATGGAGCATGGCTATAGTGTCTGAGTAAAGTGAAGGAAATTTAGCAATTAAGCATGAATTTTAAAACAAGGGTCGTGTTTGTTATTTAACTGCTGATTTTCTGAATATTCATAGAATACATAATTCAAACCAGTATTGGTATTTTATAAATAAGAAATACTAGATTTTATATCATATTTTATCATTGCTTTTTAATAACTTCAGTGGAAATAAAATTTAAAGCTTCATAATTTATTTTTTTCTGTTTACATTTTTAAAAATCTTACTATGTATTATTTTGTCATAGAAAGTCATGCTTTGTATTTTTTCAATAATTACTTAAGCCTCTTACTAAGATTCATGTCTTAAACCCCACAAAAACATTATCAAATAACTTACATGTAGGCTTCCATTTGAGAAAAAATAACTAAAACATATTAAAAATTGTTAGAATTTTATTTAATTCATATGATTGGTTTACATATGTGATCTATTATATAATTCAATCCAGTTTTAAGCATGTATATTGTAGGCTTTTCTTGGGTCTTCTATGCAATTTCAATAGCATATTTATATTCTAATACTTTTTAAATACTTTTCCTTTAAGGCACTAACACATTGTTTAGGTGATGGCCACTGAAAATGAGACTGAACCTTGCATTTCAGTTTTTTATATCCAGGCATATATGGCTCATTTAAGAAATCTGGACTGAGAATCCAATAGCCCTCTGCTGCTTAGCCTAAGAGCTTAGCTTTCATTGTGTTTAGCCAATAAACAAATTTCCTTTGATTCTCAGAAGATGGCGTCGTAAAGATGAGTAAGAGGTTATCGATTCCCTGAAGGAACTTTTAATGTAGTCAGTTGGATAACGATTAGCATTTGAACAGAGCTTTCCTTAGTAAAGCACTTTTGCACACACACAGATTCAATTGGTGAATATTTGCAGCTTGTAGTTTATGGGTGTTTATTTGATCTCCAGATAAATCTGATGGCTTAATACACAAACATG
>NW_012101266.1:830550-855605 GCF_000951045.1 Mandrillus leucophaeus | reverse complement strand
CACCAAATCTCAACTTGAATTGTATCTCCCAGAATTCCCCCATGTTGTGGGAGGGACAGGGGAAGGTAATTGAATCATGGGGGCCGGTCTTTCCCATGCTATTCTCTTGATAGTAAATAAGTATTACAATATCTGATGGGTTTATCAGGGGCTTCTGCTTTTGCTTCTTCCTCGCTTTCTCTTGCCACCACCATGCAAGAAGTGTCTTTTGGGTCCTGCCATAGTTCTGAGGCCTCCCCTGCCATGTAGAACTGTAAGTCCACTTAAACCTCTTTTTCTTTCCAGTCTCGGCTATGTCTCTACCAGCAGTGTGAAAACAGACTAATACACATATATATTATTTGATTTGATTCTTTTTGAAGATATACTAGTTTGTATTCTAAAATGCTAATAAATGTAATTCTTTTTTATTGCATTATTTAGTGAAATATGTATATAATATTACTTTCACAAATCATAAAAGTTCTTAATATGAGTATTAATACATGTATTCCCTTCAGACTGGGCACTCAAATGGGATGATCATATTTTAATCCTGTGAACTCACATGTTTATTTTGCTAATGTGATGGATTAATAAAGAAGTCACTCTGTGCTATTTTCTGTAACTCAAAACACTTATTGGGCAAAGACAAATAAGCATGAGGTATACTATTTAAAGATTATGAGCAAAGCATACAATTGGCAGTTCAGCAGAAATTGAAAAAACTTGTAATGCAAATATTTGCCCATGAGTTTACACATGGAGCATGGCTATAGTGTCTGAGCAAAGTGAAGGAAATTTAGCAATTAAGCATGAATTTTAAAACAAGGGTCGTGTTTGTTATTTAACTGCTGATTTTCTGAATATTCATAGAATACATAATTCAAACCAGTATTGGTATTTTATAAATAAGAAATACTAGATTTTATATCATATTTTATCATTGCTTTTTAATAACTTCAGTGGAAATAAAATTTAAAGCTTCATAATTTATTTTTTTCTGTTTACATTTTTAAAAATCTTACTATGTATTATTTTGTCATAGAAAGTCATGCTTTGTATTTTTTCAATAATTACTTAAGCCTCTTACTAAGATTCATGTCTTAAACCCCACAAAAACATTATCAAATAACTTACATGTAGGCTTCCATTTGAGAAAAAATAACTAAAACATATTAAAAATTGTTAGAATTTTATTTAATTCATATGATTGGTTTACATATGTGATCTATTATATAATTCAATCCAGTTTTAAGCATGTATATTGTAGGCTTTTCTTGGGTCTTCTATGCAATTTCAATAGCATATTTATATTCTAATACTTTTTAAATACTTTTCCTTTAAGGCACTAACACATTGTTTAGGTGATGGCCACTGAAAATGAGACTGAACCTTGCATTTCAGTTTTTTATATCCAGGCATATATGGCTCATTTAAGAAATCTGGACTGAGAATCCAATAGCCCTCTGCTGCTTAGCCTAAGAGCTTAGCTTTCATTGTGTTTAGCCAATAAACAAATTTCCTTTGATTCTCAGAAGATGGCGTCGTAAAGATGAGTAAGAGGTTATCGATTCCCTGAAGGAACTTTTAATGTAGTCAGTTGGATAACGATTAGCATTTGAACAGAGCTTTCCTTAGTAAAGCACTTTTGCACACACACAGATTCAATTGGTGAATATTTGCAGCTTGTAGTTTATGGGTGTTTATTTGATCTCCAGATAAATCTGATGGCTTAATACACAAACATGTTTTTTTTCTGTAATCAAACTGTGACCCTGCACGTGAGACATGTTTTACAAATACATGTCATTGAGCATAAAGGAAACAAGGTAATGTGGCAAGTTGAATGTAAAACCTATCATGACTCCTCAAAAACCTATTCAAGTTCTGTTCTCATACTGTGGGCTGTTTTGTATATTCTTACTGGAAGAATAAGCAAATGTTTAGGGTGGAGTTTTTAAAACAGATTTGGGATGTTGATTCATTCTGCACAGGCCAGAAATGTAAATGCACATTTGTCATGAATTCAGGGTTGGTACCTTCCCGTCCAACAAATTCAAATCATTTTCTGTTGTTTTCCAATGGCCAATGCCAAGCCTAAACTTTAGACATTTTCCTTGTAGTATAGATAATCATACTTTGGATAATTAAAAACACTTTAATGATTTACTTCAAACCTTCACCAGATAATTTTCAAGCCTTTTCCGCTTTGGTTTGATTAGCCTTGTCTGAGATTGTGTCTAAAGTACACAAGAGGAACGAAAGAAGCAATTGTTCAGCTTGTAGTTGGCAGGAATGTTCTATTGCTGAATAAGTTCACAAGTTATGGCTGGAATGATTTGGTAATAGTTTTTCCACTGTGCATAGCCAGACAATCTCAGCCAACCAGCAGAACAGAATCTATACTGTCAAAATGGAAAAAGTGGTGGCAATTATGAAGCCGGGGGATTCTGGCAGTACATGCAGAATTTGGCTCTTTCACTTTGCCGTGAGGAGGAACATATGGGCACCAGCTATAGCAGCTTGGTCTGCTGCTGTATTGCCCAGAGAATATCTGACACTGAAGATTAATTACAAACCCAAGTTCTTGGTTCAGAATTCTTCATTCAAGTGCTCTGAGAACCTCTGTCAGTAAAAATTCTGACAGGCATTGTTACTTCCCTGTTCTGTTGACTGTATAACAGAAAAAAATAGCAAACATTTGTAAGCACTTATTATATGCTTTTAAAAGTGTGAAATTATTTACATACATTAACTTAGTTAACTTTCACATTAACCCTGCGAAGCTTGTACATTTTTTAGCCCTCTTTTCAAAAATAAGAAAACAGAAGTACAGAGAAATAGCCACCAAGTACCTTGCCTGGGATTACATAGCTAGTGAGTCTGACTATAGAAACCACACTTCTACCACCATTCTTTAGTGTCTTGAAATGAAGAACAGAGTTCAAGAGGAAAATCTATATTCTCTTCTATAGGCCCTTAAGCTGCTTTCTATGGATTTCTTTTTCTTTTTTTTTCTTTTGATAAAGTTTTTATTGGAGGAGGGTAGAGGTGGATACAGAGATATGTAATTTTCTTCTGAAGTATTAATATAGAGAAACTAGTGTTTGCCATTTTCTGTTTTTCTACTTCAGCATTATAATTTTATGAATATCTAATTTTTGTTAATAATGTCAGGAGTATTCATTGTAGATTTAAAGTGAAATATGATTAGAAAATATGATAGTTCTTGTTTTTGATTGTTGATGTTGTTAAATGTTTTAACCATAACATTAATACTATATAATAATTAAATAGTGCCTGCATACTCTATTCATTAGATTATTATTTTTAATTAGTATTTTGCAGTCAAATGTTATAATTTAGTTATAATTTAACAGAAGTGTTTTCTGTCATCCATGTGTATATAATTAAAATGTGGGTGAGAATTCTGGACATTTTATTCATTGTCATGTTCCCGATAACCAGGAGGGTTCCATAGCACATACTTAGTGCTCAGTGAGAGTTTATTGAATATATTCATGGGTGGATGAATGATGAAGTTAAATAGCTTGAGCTTATTCAAATGTATAATTTTGCTTTTCTTTACTAAATATTCAAGTTATTGTTGATAAAGAAAGTCAATAGCATAAGAAGCAGCAAGAAACAGAATAGTGTGCCCTTTCTCAACCCCCACCCCAAACTGATTCTTTTGAGCTCCTTGAGGAAGAGTACTTTTTCACTCATTTCTGCATTCCTAGTACTGACACAGCATGGTGCTCTACAAGTAGCTAACAACAGAGTGAGTCAATAATTGAGCAAACTCGGCTATATTAATAACTACCGGGCTATTGGATTCTCAGTCCAGATTTCTTAAATGAGCCATATATGCCTCATTAGCAAAACAATATTGAATGATGAGTCAGTGTTAACCTACAGAAAGCATCCAATGATTTGCTGTGGTATACTGTTCTCAGAAAGAATAGGTACTCAGTAAACATTCTTGAAGACTTGATTGATCGATACTCATAGTTCTTATGTTTTTACTCACAATACGTGGTCTTTCACATGCACTTCCTTCATAGACATGTTCTTATGTTCACTCTTCTTCTCTTCCATCCATGTGTAATTTCCATCAGTATATCCTATTCCTTCATGATGAATGCCCCCCATCCATTCATAACCTCCTACACCATGTCCAGTCCAGTGTTTTTTGGAAAGTCTAAAGTAAATAAACTAATTTTTAAAGTTTTCTAATTTTTTTAACAGAAGCTCCATTACCTACTCCCACCTCCCCACATGATGAAACAGGGAAACAGAGCTGCAGGCATACAGTGACAACAGGACATCAGGAAATGCCCAAGAAGGTCAGCCCCACCTTAACATGATGTTTTCAGAAATTTGGACAGCACATACCAGCATTTCTAAGAAACATGCAAGACCAATATATCATTTGTAATTCGAAATATATGTAAGAGTTGCAATTAACAATTAGGTCTCTTTGAATATTAAAGTTATCAAATGATGACCATGAATAACGTGATTAATGCTCACAGCACTATTTATCATCATATAAATGATCATATTTTCAGTCTGTGTTTTATGTTTAAATTCCACATAGGGAAACAAGTATAATAATATCATGAATTTCAGCAATGTTTTATTTTTAAGGCTCCAAAAATATTTTAAGAAATATTTGTGATTTGTTCGAAATTGCAAGATTTAACTTCCAAGGTATCAGAATTAATGAGGTCATATTAGAATATTCACACTTTTTATTAACAAAATCAGTTTACACTTTGATAATTTCTCTTCATATATGTCGATTTTAGAAAATTAATTTTAATCATTAAAAAACAATAAAAACTGTATTAAAAATATGATAATTTAAAATCAGATATTAAGCCAATAGTCCTGTTTTAAAGATAGGTTTATGGTGCACAGAATTCATTCATGACATTAGAAGTATATTCATAACATAATCTTGGTTGTGCCATATGTGACCATAAGAAGGATCATTACCTTTAACAACTGTGAATTCCCAATGAAGTGAAAACATGCATAGTCAAGCTCAATAATTTTTTTATTGCAATTTTCTATGTTCCCATCATCAAAGGCTGTCAGTAAGGGTTTCTTTGATCTCAGTATTTTTCTGCGTATAAAAGCACATGTGTTTATTGCTCGTTATGCTCTGGTGCTTCTGGGACAATCATTTCAACCCCCTAATCTATATAAGACTCTAGTTACTGTTTGTGTTAAATATGGATACTAAATTTTTCCAATTCTAGATAAAACCTGAAAGATGCCATGATTAGTCAATTATTGGATTTTAAGAATAAATCTGTTTTATTTAAAATCAAATATAAAAGATGTCTGGATAATGTCAAATAGTAGAGATATATTAACATGTTTACAATTACTGTTTTTCTTTAATCAGTTACCTCCTTTTGTCATGCATTTGACAACACTCTATTTGAATGAATTCCCATGAGTAGTATTGATTTTGTTGTTGAGTGTCTATTAAATAAAATCTCTATATTAGTGTATAGTGATTTTAAGAATGTAATAAGTAAACTATTTTTAGTTTTGAGTTTATAGTAATTATGCTGTTTTATAACAGTTTGTTAGTTGTTTCATGAATCAAGTCTTCATTTTAATGTGTTTGTTCTAATTGTAAAACAAGAGGGAATAGTATTTGGAATTTAGCTATATTTATTCTCAATCAGATCTACTTAAGAGGTAAGTAAAAAAGAAGTTATAGCACATCATATAAAATAGATAAAAAAGGTATACTGAAAAGAAAATAAATTGTTGATTATCTCAGGATAAAGAGGAAAAAGTAAATTTAAAAGTCTCCCTATGTCTGTTACTGCTAAGAGAGACCCATGGATAAATACTTGGAATTATTGGTTTTTTTTGTTTCCTTTCCTTTTTTTAAAAATTATGTTAATTCACCTCAAAGCTATACAACTCTGATATTAACTTGCCAATTAGCAGTTCATCAAGTCACTTATTCAACTTGAATTCCTGAGACCTTATTCAATTGAATTCATAAGACGTTCAGCTGACCCAGAGGACCAGAAAATTCAAGATGTAGTGTCCATATATTCTGCTTGATGTGACTTTTACACAAAAAGTCAGAAAAAAAAAAAAATGCTGTAGGCATAGCTTTTCCCACTGGAATAAAGTCTTGATGGTCTATAACCAGACAGCATTCTTCTTTATCTAGAAGAAATTACATGGGCATAGATTGCTAACTCATGTTGTTTGGGGATGCCACATTGGCAATATATTCAGAGGCAATTCTCTGTACATATTACATGATGCCCCACACATCATTTCCTAAAGTCAAGTATTTTGTACCCTTTAGACTGCTGCTGCACTTATCAGACAGACACACCTCTCAAACTCAGTTCTAATTTTTCTTGAAAAAAGAATCAGATCTAAATATTTAACTGTTTGAACTGAGTTCAGTTGAATAAAAATGAAGAATTGACTGTTGAAGTAATTGTAAAGTTGACTAGTAAAAATAATAGTATGGAATGTGCAATGTCTTTCCATCATTATTATAGGGGCTATATATTTTGTTAAAATACAAGAAGTATTTGTTGCATTGAGCAAAAGAGAGAACCAACCATTTAATATTACTATTGATTTCAATCACAGAGCTAGTTCCTGAGAATTGAAAACATATCGTAGGTTAATTGACTAGCAGTTGTCACTCAAAATGGTTTGTTGTTATACTAGCATACTAATGAAAAGTACATACCCAAATAAAGATGAATTAAGAAAGCATGAGGGACTGATGAATCTCAAGAATGCAAAAATTTCTCCTGAGTCTATGTTAAAATATAATAAAGCAGTTGTTTGATATCTTTATCATTTTTGTCAAACCAAAAATTAACAGTCTAAACTAATCTAATCAATTATTTAATTCATTATTTTACTCAATAGTTATTGACCATGCACTTTGTGGTATGCACTGTGCTAGAAAAAAGAAATATAGAGATTAATAAGACACAGTTATACCTGTGATAGGTTCACTGTCAAGTAGAAGACTAAAACAAGGTAATACAAGAGTATATCGATGTTTACATAAAAATAATTGTTTTCTGCTTGAGTTGGAGGTAGATCAGAGAGAATATGAAAGTTAATAAATTGAGTTTTATGAAGTAAGGATGTATAGTGATATTAGAGAGGAGCTAAAATTAATGTGCCTCAAAAACTGGAATAAGTATTGTTTGTTATCTGAATTTCTAAAGAAAGATTCACAATAAATTGGCAAGTCATGGTAAAGTTTGGTGTTTTTGTGAAATGAAAAGAAGATGAAAAATTCAGAACAGAACTTTTGCAAGATTGTGGAATTCCGTAATAACATAGTACATGAAATTTATCTTTAATTTATTTATCACTAAGAGTGACCTTGAATATTGTAACAGCAAAGAATTACGGAGCATTGTGACACCAAAGCCAGAAGTTGCAATGGTGAAACAGGCAGACAAGCTTCATGATTATGTTGCAATGCTCCACAGATGGGTACGGTGATTAATAACGTGCAGGAAAGTGTGCTTATGAGGTGAGGTTGCTTGATTTTGTTGTCAAATCAAAACAACTCTAGATATTATTCCTGAGAAGCAGTCTTTAACCCGGCTTTAATCAGAAAACAAGTAGTTCTGTGATGTAGGTCAGTGAACTTGCTGTGATAGCAATGATGCATGTGAAAGTGCGAAAGAGTACTACATTTTGTTATTGTCAAAATGTTATCTGTCAAGGTTCTATGTATGGAACAGATAAATTTACATTTTCCCTTCTACCTCTCTGGCCACCTCTTGTTAGTATGTTTTGCTGAGTCCTTGCCTCCTCAGCCACTAAACATTACAGGGTCCCAATACTCAGAGCAAGACTTGTCTCTCCCTAGTTTACTCCCCCTCCACCTGTTTATCTCTCTGGGCTCCCCATCCCAGCTCTTTTTGCTGATCTCATCCAGTCCATAGCTTTCTACACCAACTATATATGGAATTCCAACTTTGTATCATTAGCCTCTCCCCTTTGTCTCCATTGGATGTTTAATAAGCATCTTAAAATAAACACATTGAAAGCGGGAACTTCAGAATCAATACCGGGGCCCATATTTCTCTTTCTCCTTTAGTTTTCTCTATGTCAGTTAATCACTCCCTCATCAAGCCGCTTGGGCCAAAACTCTGGGTGTTGTTTTCCTTTAGAAAGTTTTGTCAAATATGCCTCCAAAACGTATCCTGAATCCTTCTTTTCACTGTCTTTACTACTTGCAACTTTTCTGTCCTCATCTTTAAATTAGACTGCCCTTATATGAATTCCTTTCCAAACTCTACTCCTTGCTTTCTTACAATTCACTTTTCTTAGAGCAGCTAAAATAATGGTTTTTTTTTTGTTGTTTTGTCTTTTTTTTTTTTTTAAATATAAAGGGATTCATACTATGCTACACTGAAAACTTTTGCCACTTACTATTGCCACTTGGGCTCCTTCATGCTGCTTGTCTTGGAGATCTCTATTTTGTGATCAGTCTGTTTACTTTGTGATCATTCCCCTGTAATCTGTTGACCTTGTGATCAAACCCTGTGATCTCTTCTCAGCCAGAGCTAATCTCGTCTCAGTCTGTGATCCCCCTGTCCAGTACTTTACCATACAAGACATGTTTTGGTCTCAAACTCATTCCCACTTGATATAATTAGGCTTTGCATCCCAACCCAAATCTCATCATGAATTAATCCTCATAATCCACATGTGTCAAGGGAGAGACCAGGTGGAGGTAAAAGGATTATGGCAGCAGTTTCCCCAATGCTGTTGTCGTGATAGCGAGTGAGTTCTCACGAGATCTGGTGTTGTTGTAAGGGACTCTTCCTAACTTCGTCAGCACATCTCCTTCCTGCCACCGTGTAAAGGAGGTGCCTTGCTTGCCCCTGGCCTTCGCCGTGATTATAAATTTCGTAAGGCCTCCCAGGTCATGCTGAAGTGTAAGTCAATTAAACCTCTTTCCTTTATGAATTACCAAGTCTTGAGCAGTTCTTTTAGAGCAGTATGAAAACAGACTAATACAACACCTTTGGTCCTTTCCACTTAGCATGCACAAATTGACTCACTGTATTATTTTGGTTCCATTTCATGTCACCTTTTTCAGAGATGTCTTTGCTGACCACTTAACCTGAGCATTAGCTGTTCATGTGCATCTCTCCCACTCACACACTTAGTCGCTTGGTGCAATTCTATTTCTCACAGTACTACCTGTAGTTTTTTCCATGGCACTTATCACTTTAGGATTTCTTGTTTTTGTATTTCTTTTCTTCTTTGCTGACTGCCTCCTCCTGTCAAATGTAAGCCCCTTAAGAGTATGAGTCTCATCTCCCTTTTTTATTCCTGAGACCTCAGTATCTAGAAAAGTAATGACACAATAAGTGTGTATGGAGTGAAGGAAAGAGATTCTACAGTTAATTCTTGTTTTCTATCTTTAGAAGCTTTAGAGAGATTAACTATATATATATATTTTAAGAGATACACAGAGCTGAAGATATGTCTTACTCATTACTCTGATATTGTCTTCTGAGAGCAAAGCATGACAAGTGTTTATTTTTTACAAGTTGGCATTCCATATTTTATTTATTTATTTATTTGTTTATTTTATATTTATTTATTTATTTATTTTTTGAAGTGGAGTCTCGCTATGTCACCAGGCTGGAGTGCAGTGGCGCAATCTCGGCTCACAGCAACCTCTGCCTCCCGGGTTCAAGCGATTCTCCTGCCTCAGCCTCCCAAGTAGCTGGGACTACAGGCACGTACCACCATACCCAGCTAATTTTTGTATTTTTAGTAGAGACGGGTTTTCACCATGTTGGCCAGGATGGTCTTGATCTCTTGATCTTATGAGCCACCCGCCTCAGCCTCCCAAAGTGCTGGGATTACAGGAGTGAGCCACCGCACCCTGCCACAAGTTGGCACTTCATATTTTAGCTACTTCTTGCACTCTTTAAATTCTGTACTTTTTACATTGTTTCTTTTTTGTTCTTTAAAAGACTATGTGTCAAAAAGGAATTTGATTTGCAGAAACTAAATGTTAGCACTTTGAAAAAATGCAGTAGGGAGAGGGACTAATAAAAATGTGTAATTTTCTATTTATAAACACAACACATTTTATGTCTTGGAATTAGGGATTAATTTGTGATATTTTTTCACAAAATTGAAGGGTAATATAAAGTAATGTATTGAATTCAGAGACATTTTATTATTTTCAACTATTTACAGAATATACCACCACTTGAAAATGTACTGTTACTACAGTTATTTTAGGATAGAAAGAGAAGAAGAAAAAAAAATGTTATGGTCATTAGACTCCTCAGTGAGGAAAAAATAAAAAAAAACACATAAAAAGGGAAAGGTTTTATAATGGCAACAGTATCAAGAGTTAACATAAATTATAATGAATAAATTATATCTGTCATTGCTAGATTTTTCTTGGTAATTTTATGTAATTATCTATGTCCTAATTCATTCCTACTAATCAGGATTCTACCTGTATAAATAAACTGATTGCCTGGGACAAAGTGGGAGGCACTTCAGTGTAATTATTAGAACATGGATTTTGGGTTTAGAATACCTGGCTTTGAAACCCAGCTTCACTACTTACTAGTTATGTGGCTTGGGCACATTACTCAGTTTCTTCTTGTGTAAAATGAGGATTCATTAATAAATACCTAATTTATGACGTTGCTTTGAGCATTACATAAGGAAATGTTAGCTAATATAGTATTACTCTATTTATTATTATCTTCACCCTTACCCATGTTATCATATATTATTAGCTCTTTTATTTACCATGTCATAGACCCCAAAGGTTATATTAGAATAAAACGTAATTGTATTAGTTTGTCATGGATTCATTAGACATCCAGAGCAGCAGTGTTTTCCAATGTAGGTAAATGGGTGTTACACCGAGGAAAAGCAGACTTCATTATTTTAAAATTTGATAACTACTGAGTTAAATACATTTAGTCAGGACTTTTCAGAGCCTTTAAAATGTGAATAAGGATGAATATGTTAATGAGCTTGATTTAATCATTCTACATAATATATATTATTTGTATATAAAAACAATGTATAGATACATGACAACTATAGGTTTTTAATTTTTTACAATTGTATACTTAATGTTTTTGTGATTAAAAGTTAAAAAATTAATATGCATCATTATCTTCCCACGGGACATAAATTGTGCAAGATTTTTCGCAATGGGGTATTTTTCCACAGAGGCTCTGCTACTCTTAATTCACAGATAAGGAAAGAATGACTGAGTAGGAAGAGAGCATTCTTATGGTCAGGTTAGGGATCCTTTCTGCAGTACTAAATAAACACATCTGTGAACTTGAAAAGCTTTCGTTTTTCAGCATTACACACATATAAAATGGATAAGAGGATTTAAGATGAAACTGAAAGTAAGATATAATTTAGACCTGGCTTGTTTCACTCCTATTTGAAAGAAACATTTTCCTGTGGCTTAAATAAACCAATTAGAGTGATTAAAGAATATTGGTGTGGCATATATGTAGAGAAAAACTGATCATGCCTCCACTTGCCTTTTCCAAGAATGTATTTTACTTCAGCAAAATGTTTCTACTTCTAGTAAAAGAGATAACATAGCATAGCAATGCAAATGTAAACACTGGAGCCAGCTTGCTGAGTTTGAAACTCAGCCCTGTACTTATTAGCTGTGTGACACTGATCAAATTACTCAACGTCTCTGTGCCTCAGTTATCTTATCTGAAAGTGGAGATAATAAATACTAATTCATAGGGGTGTTATAGATTTTAAATGAGTTACTACTCTTAAAGTATTAAAAACTGCTCCTGATCATAATGTGCACAGCATATTTGTTCAATAAGGTAGAAAAGCTACTGATATGCTTTGGCTCTGTGTCCCCACTCAAATCTCATTTATAGGCTCCATAATTCCCACATGTGGTGGGAGGGACCCAGTGGGAGATGATTGAATCATGGGGGTGAGTCTTTCCTGTACTGTTCTCGTGATAGTGAATAAGTCTCATGAGATCTGATGGTTTTAAAAAGGAGAGGTTCCCTGCGCAAGCTCTCTTCCCTTGTCTGCCGTCATGTGAGATGTGCCTTTCACCTTCTGCCATGATTGTGAGACCTCCCCAGCCACGTGGAACTTTAAGTCCAATAAACTTCTTTCCTTTGTAAGTTGCCCAGTCTCACATGTCTCTTCATCAGTAGTATGAAAACAGACTAATATAACTACATAATTACTTTGTACTTTTTTTTTGTCTTTCTTTTTCCCTGTGTCTAGTATCATATTCATAAGGAGGTGATAGGAGGAAGAATGAGTGTTCAGTGGTAGAAATCTAATTCTGCTACTTTGTCCCTGAACTCAGTGATGTTCTATTTTGAAGCAAGTGGTTATTAGAGAGTCCCTTCCCCACCAATTACTGTGTGGTAGTGATCAGATGGGAAAATACATTTTTAGTTTGTTTTGTTTTTTTGAGACAGGGTCTTGCTCTTTTGCCTAGGCTGGAGTTCAGTGACACAATCACAACTCAATGCAGACTGCAACCTCAACAAAGTGATCTTCCCTCCTCAGCCTCCTGAGTAGCCAGGACTATAGATGTGATCCACCATCCCCAGCTAATCTTTTAATTTTTGGTAGAGACAGGTTCTCACTATGTTGTCCAGACTGGTCTCAAATTCCTGGACTGAAGCTTTCCTCTTGCCTTGACCTCCCAAAGTGCTGAGATTACAGGTAAGAGCCACTGTGTGTGGCCAGAAAATAAGTTATTTGCTACCCTCTATATAAAAATATGTGAGTTTCTGCCTGATAGTATGCCATGTTAATCAAGAGTGAGGTTTGCATCTCTTAGTAGGAAAATAGAGTCAGAAATCTTCTAATCATCTTGTTTTATTAGCACTACCACTTTCTTGATGTATTTCCATTATGATCTAGTGCATAGTTGTTATAATAGTTAACATCAAATGAGCACTGTGCTAAATAAGTGTGTTTTGCATCATCTGACCCTCATGACAAGCTTATTTATAAAGGATCCATTGTCATTATCTCCCTTCTACAGCGAAGGAAACCAAGTAATATCTTGCTTAATTTAGAACTGGTACAATTGCTTTGCATATCTTAGTACCAATTTTCCCAAGGCTCGGTAAGCATTATAAACGTGTATACCCATAAAACTGGATTGTGATGTCCATAAATACATTATTTATCATACTCAAAAAATGAAAACAATCCAAATGTTCATCAACTGATGATTGAGTGAAAAGATGCGATATACCTATACAATGGCATACTGTTTGGCCATGAAAAGTAAACAACTGCTGACACATGCTCCAACATGGATGAACTACAAAAAGGCCCCACAGAAACAGTATGTTAAGTAAAAGAAACCAGATATAAAAGACTATAGTGAAATGTCCAGAAAAGGCAAATCTATGGAATCAGAAAGTAGATTATTGGTGGCCTATGACTACGAGTTATAATAGGGATGTCTGCAAATGAGCATGAGGGATCTTTTGCAGGCTCTAAAAGTGTCCTAAAGCTGGATTGTGGCAATGGTTGCACAAATCTGTAGATTTACTAAGTATCATTTATCTAAAAGAATTGTACACTTAAATGGAAGAATTTTATCATATGCAAATTACACTTCAGTAAAGTTTAAAAAGACACAAATAAATTGGATCGTGGCCCAGAAGTACCACAGTTTAATGATAAGCATAAAGCAGACTCAAAGTTTCAATTTTACAATTCATTGTAATTTTTAAACTTATCTGTGTTCCCTCCATAATTTGTAGAGTAAAAGATAAAACATAATTTAACATCGAGCATAAAAAATAAACTGGCAATAAAATAGGAGTCTTATTTATTTAGAATTTGGTACTGGCCTTATTTCTCTTCGATATGATAAACTGAATGTCTCACTTTGGAAATAAATTAGATTTTGTCCTTCATTTAAAATTTGTCTCTTCAAATGAAAAGGTTTAATTGGAAGTTTTATCATAGTACTATATTTATATATAAAGTAAGATCTGCAGTGTTTAAAAGAAATCCATTACCTGTTCCCTGGGTAAGTAACTAATATGCTCCTTTATAGTCAATCACCCAATTTTATTATGTTCAGTCCTTTGATTTTCACTAAATTGTACTTCGTAATATATGCAGGGCATTCATTTACTGTTTTTCCCCTTTCACAATCTAGACAACAGAGTCATATAGGGATTAAGCCCAAATCATGTAGCTTTTAAATGGCTGAGATGTGGCTAGCACTCCATGTTCCTCAACACTAGTCTTATATGATCTATACGTGAACACTAGTCTTATATGATCTATACGTGATCCTGCTGTGCTGCACTCATTGCTCAAATTAGTAGATATTTAACAAGTCCTGGTTACTTCTGTAGAGCCATGGTAGATATCATAGCTGGGTTATTCAACAGCTATTTTACTACCATCTTTTAAGATTCCTTTGGCAGCATATAGTAAATGGGAACTGCAAGCTATAAGGGTTTAAAATTTGACTGGGGACTGATGAATTATAATAGTCTTTGATGTGCTTCAGGCATCTACCAATAGACAGATGCAGAAAAGAATGATCCTACACATACACAACATATCTATCTGAAAATAATGTTCCTGAATGCATCATTTTTCACTACTGGGCTTCTATCTTTGTGAAAAAAAAAAAATAGGAAAGTATTATAGATTATTTAACTATTGTGCTGGCTGGCCATACATCAAAGCAAAAGAAGAGAGCCACCCTGCTGCTTTTTACAAAAGGTGTAATTAGGCTCTGATGGAGCTCCAAGGTTTTCTTCCCCAAAAATATTCTGAATGGCAGTTTTCCTGATGCTTAAAAGCCTTAGATCTCAGTCCGTTTCTTATGGACTCAACAACTTACTATTAAAGAAAGACTTGTCAAAAGCTTACAAATCAATTTTCTCTCTTCTTTTCTTAGTGTTTGTCTTAAAGAAATAAAAGAAGTTCATGTGTGTGTTTCTTTAAAACAATATCTCTTGATCTATTCTTAGTATAATTATGTTTCTTAACAATATTTCCTTTCTGTTGTCCTTACTCTGGTGAATGTATTGCTTCTTTTAGCAACAGCATGTATCATACAATCACTTTTTCAATTGCTCTGGTTATCATGCGAATTTATGTTTCTTACATGTGAAGACGGATTGTTCCCTAAAAGGTTGGACATCAAGCCTGCATATTTTGTTTTTGATTTGCAGTTGTTTTGTTTCACTTAATGTTTTCTGTATTCAGAACCTGATGCGCTGACAGTAAGGGAACACATATGGGTATCTTTTTAAGCAATATGCATGGGAACTATGGAAACACTTTTCTAGTTATATTTATTTATTTTGTTTTTAAGACAGTTGTTTTTTAGATATAAGTGAGACTGAGTGGGGTGGACTTAATGTAAAGCACATGTGTTGGCCAGTTTGCAGGCACTTGTTAGAGCTCTCTGAGCATATGTGGAATAATGAATTCTGTTTCTGTTATGTGTTTCTCGTGAAGCCTAGCACTGTGTTTTTAAAGGCTAGGAAGCATATAAATGTATTGGAACCTTTTCTCCCATACGGCAATAAAGTGGAAAGGATAAAAAAAATTGTAGGTAAGAGAGATTAGATTTCTCCAGGATAAAGCAGATTTGTATCTTTTATTTTTTGTATGAAATTTTCTACCTATCATTCTACCCACTATCTATCTATCTATCTATCTATCTATCTATCTATCTATCTATCTATCTATCTATCTAATCTGTCTGTCTTTCCCATCTAACCGTAAGCATCTTAAGGCAGAAGCCTATGAGTTTAATTGTTGAATTTCCTTAATTTGTTTGAAATAAACACATATATATATACCTCCTCGATATGTCACTTAACGAGATATACTTTTTTAACTTTTAAGTTCAGAGGTACATATGTAGTTTCATTATATAGGTATATTGTGTGTCACAGGGGTTTGGGGTACAGATTATTTTATAAGCTGCGTAATAAGCATAGTACCTGAAAGAAAGGTTTTCAATCATCATCTTTCTCCCACCCTCCATGCTCAAATAGGCCTCAGTGTCTGTTGTTTTCTTCTTTATATACTCAATGTTTAGCTCCCACTTATGAGTAAGAATATGGGTATTTGGTTTTCTATTTCTATGCTAGTTTGATTAGCATAATGGCCTCCAGCTCCATCATTTGAGATCTGCAAAGGACATGATCTTTATTTTTTATGAATGCATATTATTCCATAGTGTATATATACCACATTTATTTACCCAGTTTAACATTGATAGGCACTTAGGTTGATTCCATGTGCTTTTGTGAATAGTGCTGCCATGAACATATGTGTGCGTGTGTATTCATGGTAGAATGATTTATATTCTTTTGAGTATATACTCAATAATGGGATTGCTAGGTGAAATGGTAATTTTGAGATGATTTCTACAAGTGATTTCCGAACATTATTTCTAAACATGAGTTTTGTAACATTATTTCTAAAATGCAATTATCAAATGCTATTAAGTATTTCTTTTATGCCTCTTGACCATTAAAAGCATCTTAGAATGTTTTAATTTTGCTCACCACCTTACTAATATTTTATAATTATTTGTTTTCTGTGTCATAAAGTAGCCATTACTAGAATTGTTTTATACAGCATTGCTTATTTAAATTTACTGACATGTTTTCCAATTTCTTGGCTCACTATGCCTTCACACACCTTTCTGTCTCAGTTTTCATATTCTTAAAATACAACCTTTAGTTCTTTCAGTTAAGATCAGTTAGTAGAAGACTCTCTTTGTTTTTGTTTTGAATTATATTTACTTCACCGTTCATTTTAGATTATGACTTACTACTGGGCATAGGATTCTAGGCAAACAGTTATTTCCAGTCTGCATTTTAAAAATATTAATATATTATCTTCTGGGCTGCAGTGTTGCTTTTGAGAAGCCTGAAATCAGCTGTCAGCAAGATCTTTTATTTACTTTTGTCATTGGCCGTTATGATGACCCAAGATGTGTGATTAAAAAAAAAAATTACACCCGTATCTGATGTTTTTCTTCTTCTATCTAAGGATTCATGATTTTTGCCAATTCTGAACTATCATTCTTTAAATGCTAATTTATTTCCATTTTTCTTACTTTTATTCTTTCTCAATTTCTATCAATTTTGTTTTTTCTTATTTTATCATTTACATCTCCTAACCACTTTTTCTATTTTTAATATATTTATGTTTATCCACTTCATTTCATCTTGTTCATGTCCTTAGTCAATTTAAACATACTACTTCACAGATTGTCTTTTTCTATTATCCTAAGTTCTTGGGATTCCATTCCTATTGCTGTTCGCTGGGCTGACTTTCTGGCACAGTGTACGGTTTTTTAATATATTTTGTCCTTTTGACTTGTAAGGTCATCCTAAGCTTTGAAATCACCTAAGATTTGACTTTCATCTACTCTGGCAGATGTTCCTGTGCTTTTGCTACAGTCCACTGCTAGACATAATTGCCAAGATGTATAGGCTCTATAGATTTGAACCCCAAACCTAGGTCAAGTTTTTTAAATGTTGCAAAAAAGAACACCTTTTTTTTTCTTTCAAGGACCCAGAATATGAGGAAAGCATCCATGTCTTCTACTTTGAATAGATATATTTATTTTTCCTGCCTACCCACTAACAGATGGTGCAGCTGTTCTATATTCCTTCTATGATTGATATATCTCTACCTCCTCATTATCCATGGTCTACATCAGTGTCAACCCCCGAATTGTTTGGTTACCCAGCAAATGATCAACTTTCTCCCAAACAAAGGTTTATTTCCATACCAGCTCATTGGTTTACACTATTGTTTCTTGCCCTTGGAAAGTCCCTTTCCTTTTTAAACAAACCTAGATATGCATTTTGAGAGATGTTTCAAATTATCTAGTCTAGCTAGACTAGTAAATTGTGATAAATATAAGTCTCCCAGAATGCTAAGTTATTTAGCTATGGTTTCACTAAGTATTGAGGACCAATATCACCCAAAAATAAGCTGATTTTTAATGTTTGTAATCAACTCATCATAAAGAAGCAGAGGACAATAAAATAAATTGATAGTGAAGATTTATTTAAAACATAGTGCTTCAAAGGGGATTTAAAGAATTTAAAATAGAGACATCCTTATCACTATATATCACCACAATAAAATAAGAGTTGATGATTTAAAATTTACAATTCTGGATTAGGATTAAGATGGCAGATAAGAGGCAGAACTATCTTGGGTGGACAGAGCAGCATGTGGAGACTTACATCCTGAACTTTTTGCACCAAGAACTATGCAGGAACATACCAGGAAAGCAAAGAGAATCAGCAGACCTTTTGAAGGACTGGATCACCACTGCAGGCTCCTTGAGACACTGAAAAACTGTGAGTCAGCTTGCTTTCTCAACAGGCTGCTCATGGTCTGGGATGAGTTCTCAGCCCTGGTCATTGTTGGCCTGGAAATAGATTTGGTGTTGTTGTCGGGGGACAATGGTACTGGACATTAGAACTGCCAGCTGCATGGGATTGGCGTGAGGCTGGTGACTGCTGGTATTTCCCCATTTCCCTGGTGACCTGTATGACTCAGTAGAGGCAGCCATAATTCCACTGGACTGGGAACTAGACTCCCATTCTCCACAGCAGCTAAAACAAGCCCTGACCAAGGAGAGCCTGAGCTCAGACAGGCCTATCCCTGCCCCGACCTGGTGGTCTTTCTCTACCCACCCTGGTAGCTGAAGACAAAGGTCAGAATCTTTTGGGAGCCGTATGCCCCACCCACTGCCTGAGAATCCTGAATACTTAACCAGGTGTCCCTAGGGCAAGTTTACATTCCCCCATAGGACCTCAGCTGATGCACTCTTGAAAGCATCACCTCCTGGCTGGAGGCCAACCAACACAAAACCAGCACACTAAATGAAAACACAACCAAAGACCCTCACAGAGTCCACCTCACTCCCCTACTACCTCCACTGGAGCAGGTGCTGGTGTCCACAACTGTAAGACCTGAAGACGGATCACATCACAGGACTCTTTGCAGATACTCCCTAGTACCAGCCTGGAGCCCAGTAGCTCTGCTGGGTGGCTAGGCCCAGAAGAGCAAAGACAATTACTACAGTTTGACTCTTAAGAAGCCCCATTCCTAGGGGAAGAGAGAGAACACCACACTAAGGGAGCACCCTGTGGAACAAAAGAATCTGAATAGCAGTCCATATCTTCCCTCTCACATAATCTACCCAAATGAGAAAGAACCAGAAAAACAATTCCGGTAATACGGTAAAACAAGATTCTTTAACACCCCCAAAATTTTGTACCAGCTCACCAGCAATATATCTAAGTCAAGACAAAAATCTCTGAATTTCCAGAAAAAGAATTCAGAAGGTCAAATCCAGGAGGCATCAGAGAAAGGTGAAGTCAAACATAAAGAAATTAAAAACATGTTACAGGGTATAAAAGGAAAATTCTGTGAAATAGAAAGCATAAATAAACAAAACAATCATAACGTGTGGCAACCAAGGACACACTTAGAAAAATGCAAAATGCACCGGAAAGTCTCAGCAAGAGGCTTGAATAAGCAGAAGAAAGAACTTCAGAACTTCAAGACAAGGCTTTTGAATTAACCCAGTCCATCAAAGACAAAGAAAATAGAATTTAAAAAAAAATGAACAAAGCCTCCAAGAAGTTTGGCACTGTGTTAAAATTCCAAACCTAGGAATAATCAGTGTTCCTGGGTAAGAAGAGAAATCTAAAAGTTTGGAAAACATACTTGAAGGAGTAATTGAAAAAAACTTTGTTGGCTTTTCTAGAGATCTAGACATGCAAATACAAGAAGCTCAAATAACACCTGAGAATTTCATTGTAAAAAGATTATCACCTAGGCACATAGTCATCGGGTCATCTAAAGTCAAGACAAAGGAAAGAATCTGAAGAGTTGGGAGGCAAAAGCCTCAGGTAACCTATAAAGGAAACCCTATCAGATTAACAGCAGATTTTCAGCAGAAACCCTCAGGATAAAGAGATTGGGGCCGTATCTTCACCCTCCTTAAACATAACAATTACCAGCCAGGAATTTTTTATCCCAAAGAAACTAAGCTTCATAAATAAAAGAAAGATACGGTCTTTTCCAGACAAGCAAATGCTGAGAGAATTCGCCACTACCAAGCCAGCACTACAAAAACTGCTAAAAGGAGCCCTAAATCCTGAAATACACCAAAGTAGCATATTCTTAAAGCATAAATCTCACAGGACCTATGTAACAATAACACAATGAAAAAGAACCAAGGTATTCAGGAAACAAACAGCATGATGAATAGAATAGTACCTCACATCTCAATACTAATGTTGAATGTAAATGGCCTAAATGCACCATTTAAAAGATATAGAATTGCAGAATGGATAAGAACTCACCAAACAAGTTTCTGCTGTCTTCAGGAGACTCACTTAACACATAAGGACTCACATAAACTTAAGGTAAAGGAGTGGAAAAAAAGATATTCCATGCAAATGGACACTGAGAACGAGTAGGAGTAGTTATATCAGACAAAACAAACTTTAAAGTAACAGAAGTTAGATAAGAAAAAGAGGGACATTATGTAATGATAAAAGGACTAACCTGACAGGAAAATATCACAATTCAAAATATATAAGCACCTAAAACTTGAGGTCCCAAATTTATAAAACAGTTACTACTAGATCTAAGAAATGAGATTGACAGCAACACAATAATAGTGGAGGACTTTAGTATTCCACTGACAGCACTAGATAGGTCATCAAGACAGAAAGTCAAACAATGGACTTAAATTATACCCTACAAGAAATGGAGCTGACAGATATTTACAGAACATTCTACCCAACATTTGCAGAATATACATACTATTCATTAGCACATGGAACATTCTCTAAGATAAGCCACAAAACAAGTCTCAGTAAATTTAAGAAAATCAAAATTGTATCAAGTACTCTGTCAGATCACAGTGAAATAAAACTGGAAATCAACTCCAAAAGGAGTCCTCAAAACATGCTAACACATGGAAATTAAATAATCTGCTCCTGCGTGATCACTGGGTCACAATGAAATCAAAATGGAAATTACAAAATTCTTTGAACTGAACGATAATAGTGACACAACCTATCACTACTTCAAACTGAACGATAATGGTGATTAAACCTTTGAGATACAGCAAAAGTGGAGCTAAGAAGAAAATGTATAGCATTAAATGCCTACATCAAAAAGTCTGAAAGAGGGCCAGGAATGGTGGTTCACACTGGTAATCCCAGCACTTTGGGAGGCCAAGGTGGGGGGATCAGTTGAGGTCAGGAGATCAAGACAAGTCTGGCCAACGTGGTGAAACCCCATCTCTATTAAAATATAAAAATTAGCTGGACATGATGACATGCACCTGTAATCCCAGCTACTCAGGAGGCTGAGGCAGGAGAATCACTTGAACCCAGGAGGTTGAGGTTGCATTGAGCCAAGACCATGCCACTGCATTCCAGCCTGGGGAGCAGAGTGAGACTCTGTCTCAAAAAATTAAACAAAAAAATTAAGTCTGAAAGATAACAAATAGTCTAAGGTCACATCTCATGAAATTGGAGAAACAAGAACAATCCAAACCCAAATCCAGCAGAAGAAAAGAAATGACAAAGACCAGAGCAGAACTAAATGAAATTGAAGCAACAGCAACAACAAAAATACAACAGATAAATGAAACAAAAAGTTATTTCTTTGAAAAGATAAAATTGATAGACCATTAGCAAGATTAACCAAGAAAAGAAGAGAGAAGATCCAAATAAACTCAATTAGAAATGAAACAGGAGATATTGCAGCTGCTATTATATAAATATAAAAAATATGCAAGGCTGCTATAAACATCTTTACATACATAAACTAGAAAACCTGTAGGAGATGAATAAAGTCTCAGAAATGCACAACCCTCCTAGACTAAACCAGGAAGTTATAGACTCTCAGAACAGACCAATAACAAGCAGTGAGGTTGAAATGCTAATTAAAAATTTGCCAGCAAATAAAAGTCCAGGACCAGACGAATTCATGGCTGAATTCTATCAGGCATTCAAGGAATAATTGGGACCAATTTGTTTAACCCTATTCCAAAAAATAGAGAATGAGAGAATCCTCCCTTAATTATTCTGTGAAACCAATATCACCCTAATACCAAAACCAGGAAAGAACAACAAAAAAGGAAAACTACTGACTAATATCCCTGATGAACATCAATGCAAAAATCCTCAACAAAATACTATCTAACTGAATCCAACAACATATCAAAAAGATAATCCACCATGATCAAGTGGGTTTCAAACCATGGATGCAGGAATGGTTTAACATACATAAGTCAATAAATGTGATACACCATATAAACAGAATTAAAACCAACAATCGCAAGATCATCTCAATAGGTATATAAAAAGCATTTGACAAAATCCAGCGTCGCTTTATGATTAAAAACCTTAGCAAAATCACCACAGAGAGACATACCTTAAGGTAGTAAAAGCCATTTATGATAAACCCACAGCCAACATAATACTGAGTAGGAAAAAGTTAAAAGCATTTCCCTTGAGAATTGGAACAAGACAAGCATGCTCACTTTCACCACTTTTATTCAACATAGTACTGAAAGTCCTAGCCAGAGCAATCAGACAAGAGAAAGAAATAAAGGGCACTCAAATTGGTAAAGAGGAAGTCAAACTGTTGCTGTTTGCTGATGATATGACTGTATACCTAGAAAACCCTAAAAATTCATCCAAAAAGCTCCTAGAACTGGTTAAGTGACAAAGTTTTGGGATACAAAATTAATATACAAAAATTAGTAGTTCTGCTATACACCAACAGTGACCAGGCTGAGAATCAAATCAAGAACTCAACCCCTTTCACAATGGCTGCAAATAAATAAATTAATTAATTAATTAAAATACTTAGGAATATACCTAACCTAGGATGTGAAAGACTTCTACAAGGAAAACTATAAAACACTGCTGAAAGAAATCATAGATGACACAAACAAATGGAAACACATACCACACTCATGAATGGGTAGAATCAATATTGTGAAAATGACTATACTGCCAAAAGCAATCTACAAATTCAATACAATTCCCATCAAAATATTACCATCATTCTTCACAAAACTAGAAAAAAATCCTAAAATTCACATGGAACCAAAAAAGAGCCTGCATAGCCAAAGCAAGACTAAGAAAAAAGAACAAATCTGGAGGCATCACATTACCCGACTTCAAACTATACTGTAAGGCCATAGTCACCAAAACAGCATGGAAGCAGTGTAAAAATAGGCACATAGACTAATGGAACAGAATAGAGAACACAGAAATAAAGCCAAATATTAATACTTAAAGCCAACTTATCTTTGACGAAGCAAACAAAAACATCAAATGGGGAAAAGACACCCTATTCAACAAATGGTGCCGGGGTAACTGGCTGGTCATATGTAGAAGAATGAAACTGAATTCTCATCTCTCACCTTATACAAAAATCAACTCACGATAGATCAAAGACTTAAGTCTAAGACCTGAAACCATAAAGATACTAGAAGATAATATTGGGAAAACCTTTCCAGTCCTTGACTTCGGCAAAGACTTCATGATGAAGAACCCAAAAGGAAATGCAACTAAAACAAAGATAAATAGATGGGACTTAATTAAACCAAAAAGCTTCTGCACAGCAAAAATTAATAATAATTATAATAATAATAATAACCAACAGAGTTAACAGCCAACCCACAGAGTGGGAGAAAAATCTTCATAATCTATACATCCAATAAAGAAATAAAATCCAGAATGTACAAGTAACTCAAACAAATTGCAAGAAAAAAAAATCCAATCAAAAAGTGGGCTAAGGACATGAACAGACAATTCTCAAAAGAAGATCTACAAATGGTCAACAACCATATGGAAGAATGCTCAACATCACTAATTATCAGGGAAGTGGAAATCAAAACTACAATGCCATACCAACCCACTCCTGCAAGAATGGCCATAATCAAAAAATCAAAAAATAATAGATGTTGGCATGGATGTGGTGAAAAGGGAACATTCTTAAACTGTTGGTGGGAATACAAACTAGTATAACAACTGTGGAAAAACATGTGAAGATTCCTTAAAGTACAAAAAGTAGATCTAGCATTTGATTCAGCAGTCCCCCTACTAGGTATCTAGCTGGAGGAAAAGAAGCCATTATATGAAAAAACAACAACAACAACAACAACAGCAACAACAACAAAAAAAACTTGCACACACATGTTTACAGCAGCACAATTTGCAGTTTCAAAAATATGGAACCAGCCCAAATGCCCATCAATCAATGAGTGAATAAAGAAAATGTGGTATGTATGTACCATGGAATACTACTCAGCCATAAAAAGGAATGAAATAATGGCACTAGCAGTAACCTGAATGGAATTGGAGACTATTATTCTAAATGAAGTAACTCAGGAATGGAAAATCAAACATGTTCTCACTCATATGTGGGAGCTAAGTTATGAGGATGCAAAGGCATAAGAATAATACATTGGATTTTGGGGATTTGGGGGAAAAGGTGGGGGATGGCGAGAGATAAAAGACTACACATTGGGTACAGGGCACACTGCTCTGGTGATGGGTACACCAAAATCTCAGAAATCACCCACTTGGGAGAGACTGAGGTGGGAGGATCACTTGCAGTGAGCTGCATTCATGCCACCGCACTCCAGCCTGGGTGACAGAGCGAGAGACCCCCTCTCAACAACAACAAAAAAGAAATGTTAGCCAGATTCATTAATTTTTGAATTCCTTTGGTGTTGGCAGATATAATAGTAACCTTTTGTAAAATACAAGTTGAGTACCCCTTATCTGAAATGCTTGAGACTAGAAATGTTTCAGACTTCAGATTTTTTCAGATTTTGGAATATTTGTATGTACTTAGTGAAATACCTGGTGAATGGGGCCCAATTCTAAACATGAAATTCATTTATGTTTTATATATATCTTATACAAATAGCCTGGAGGTAATGCTATACAATGTTTTAA
>NW_012101266.1:822400-829355 GCF_000951045.1 Mandrillus leucophaeus | reverse complement strand
GAAATAATGTTCTAACTGAATAGAAATAGCCTTTTGTTTTCTTTCATGATATATCCAGGTATATCGTATTCTATGTATTCTATTTTCTTTTATCATTTGACTGGCTAAACTAGTGAAAAATGTCTGTAGAAATGATTTTTACCTGCTCAAAATGCGAAGACCTAAAAGAATGGCAGCTTTTCTAATTCTTTTTTGCCTTAAAATACTCTAATGATGAAGGGATGCTGGATTTTATGGAAAGCTTTTTCTGCATCTAAGGAGAAATGCAGAACCACAGTGAGATATCATGTCATACCAGTCAGAATGGCTATGATCAGGAAGTCAAAAAATAACAGGTGTTTTCTAGGTTGCAGAAAAAAGGGAATATCTATACACTGTTGATGGGAATTATACACTGTGCAGTCACTGTGGAAAGCAGTTTGGAGATTTCTCAAAGAACTTAAAACAGAGCTATCAATCAACCCAGCAATCCAAATACTAGATACATACCCAAAAGAAAATAAATCATTTTACCAAAAAGACACACACACTTGTATGTTTAACACAGCATTATTCATAATAGCAAAGACATGGAATCAACTTAGATGTCCATGAACATTGCACTGAATAAGGAAAATGTGGTCCCTATACACCATGGAATACTATGCAGCCATTAAAAAAGAATGTAATTATGTCCTTTGCAGCAACATAGATGCACCTGGTGGCCATTATCTTACATGAATTAACAACACAGGAAAAGAAAACCAAATACCACATGATCTCACTTATAAGTGGGACATGGATATAAAGGTGGAAATGACAGATTCTAGACACTACTGGAGGGGATAGGGTAGCAGGCAGCAGGTCAACAATGGTTGAAAAACCACCAATTGGGTACTATGTTCAATACCCAGATGACAGGATCATTCATATCCCATACCTCAGCAACACAGTTTACCCATTTAACAAACCTGCACATGTAGCCCTGAACCTAAAATAAAAGTTGAAAAAAATACTCTCATGGTCATTTTAAATTATTGCCACTGAGTTTAAATCTGTGACCTATAAATACTACAATGAATTTTATATTCATGGCATTAACATGTTTGGTGACTATATATAGAAAGAGAGACATGAGCTACATACACATAAAGTTTTCGTGGAAGTGGTCATTCTAATATAATGCCCCCCAACAATAGTCTTGTAATTTAACATCAGTGAAATAGCAATTTTTAAGGCAGTGTATTTTGTGGAAAAAATAGTGTTTGATTTACACACAGATAGGGAATTGGAATTACATTTAAGCTGGTTGCATGTACTTGTCAGTGGATCATTACATATGGTATAGAACATGAATTTAACTGCTGTTTTGTTCACAGGGTAACTTTTGGCCAACTCCTTCATCTTTATTAAAAAGTAGCTGAATGGTACTGTCAAAGCTGAATGACTTCACTACTCAGAAAAAAATAGAAACAAGTCAAAACAAAACACAATTCTTCTCCCTTGCTTCTCTGTCTGAGTCTCTCACCTACAGAGCTACTATTAGGCATTAACCCTTTAAATTGAACTAGCTTATTGGCTAGGCAGTTTTCACTTTGCCATTGTGTGACTTGGCAGTCTATGAATTGGCTCTCAGTGACTTGGCTGAAGTTCTGCAGAGCCTAGAGGCAGTGAGTGAGAGAAATATCCGTTGCCCACAGTTTTTAAAAAGAGACGATTGTAAGGCCTAGGCCTTGGCAACCAGAACAGCAGAGTACGTGTGGGGAGAGGAGAGGAGCCAAAGGGTAATAACAAACAAGTAAAGGGAAACGGTGAGAGTGAGAGGCTAAACACAACTTTCGTCTAGCTTAAAATTGTGCTGAGGCAATAGCAAATATGACTTGCCTTCTTTGTATACAAGAAAAAATATTTTTCTTCTTTCAGCAAATGCTTATTGAAGATTATGTGTCAATCAGTGTGCAAGGGCTGGGGAATCAACAATGAAGAAGTTTTTATACCTGGTCTGCTGGTGCTAACGGATTAACTGAGGAAATTAATAAGGAAGGCAGACAGACCAGTAATTATAATGCCGTTAGGTAAACATAAGCAACAATGGAAATATATAAGTACTATATAGTTCCTAAGAAATTGCAAGGGCATGGGAAAGGGAAGAAAATGTTTTGTTTTCTGTTCCTTTTCCTTTAACTATGTTATCCAGCCCTTTCACACTGAAGGAAAACCCTACTTTCAGGTTGCATCATCACACTGCGCTGCATGAAGTGAGGTGTGGCAAAAACAAACCCTAAGCAGCATTCCTGCAAAAGAATGCTACCTATGCCTACAGGGAGACACCCGCTCAACTGCCCTTGATTACTTTGGATTTAATTTTCTCTAGCTGGCTTTCACTCTTTCTGATGAAAAGAGCAAGTAAAAGAAAATGCAACTGTTCCCTCTGAAAAAATGCGCCAGGGACAAATCATCCATGTGCAGCTTCACCCTCCATCTGCAGAGAGCGTTAACCAGAATCTGCAGATTAGTTTTCGGTCCTGACCTCAAGGGTGGCATCTTTTGCATATAGATATTTATCTGGATGTCCCTAGGACTTCAAATCCAGTATGTCAAGAACAGAGTCCATCTGATTCTCCACTGTCCTTACCCTAGGCATCTCAAACCTACTGCTCTTTAGGTATGACTTACATTGTTCATCCGTTTACTCAAGCCAGAAATTCAGGTTCCTTCTGTAGCCTTCCTTTTCTCTTTACCCTCCACATCTAATCAATCACCAAGTCCCGTCAGTCCTACCTCCCACACTTCTCTCTTTATCCATTCCTTTGCTCCTTCTTTTAGGCTGTCACCATTTTTCATCTGGATGATGAAGACACCATTCTCACTTATCAGTCTCAGCTCCATCAGCCACCAAAGGGACCTTTTTAAATATTTTATTTACAAATCTGATACTGTCATTTCGTGTTAAAAATTCTTCAACAGCTGTTTTTTTCCCCTATCAGTTGTTTTCAAAGTTGTTTATAGTGGGCAGAAACCTCATTCAAATGATATTTTATTCCAATTACATGAAATTGATTAGATATAAAGTTTAATGTGTGGTACAGAGATGTAAAGACAGTGGTGGTCTCAGAGAATTTTGTTTTTTGTTTTTTTTTTTTTTGATAACCTCTCTGGATATCTTGCTAGATAACACAAGGTACCTCAGTGCATCTGCAGGGAAGAACAGAAACAGCTTGAAAATCACTGATTTGTAGGATAAAAAAGTATAAACTTTCTTGTTGCTTGTTATGTAAACTCTTAATTATTCACCTTTTCAGGCTCATTTTCTACACTCTGCATGTTTGCAATTCATGCTGCAATCATAACTTTTGCTATTTCACATATACACTGAGATTTATCATACTTCTTTCTGAACACTAGTCTCTCTTTCCAGAATGTGTCCCCCTATCAAGAACTTCAAACAACTGGCTACTCATCGTCTGAAGCTCAGTGAGCATCATCTGTTCCACGTCACATTACCACTGCCCACCCATAGGCACATGAAAACACTCCTTCTCTATATGCTCCCACTGCATTCTCATCTGTATAGCATATTATTTTGTAACTCTGTCTTGACACCTGTTTCTCTACGATACTTGCTGAGGCCAATTGCTGGTTTCCATGTCTTCATTCTTGATTTCTGAGTACCTTACACAGTCTTTCTGCCCATAGTGAGTCATTAATCAGTATTTGTGACATGATTAAATGGATAACTTGCTCTTTAAATTACTGTAATTAGAATAAAATTCCTTTCAAAGATAAATATACTCATAAAATATTTGATATAGTGATATGGGCCTTCATTTTTAGATTAAATGAGAATTCAAATGTAAGTTTATTGATAATACAATGTTTGAAACAAAGAAAAGATATACAGGTTTTCTTAAAAAAAAAAACAAAAAACTCTATCACTGTCGTTTTCAAATTGTTTGGGACCCATACATTGGATGTGAGATTTTCTTTTTAGCTTCTTTATTTTATTATGAGTTAACTTAAGTCGTTTGAAATTAGTATGCCCGATCTCTAGCCCATTCAAAGTTTCTCATCTCTATATTGTTGTACTTTGAGCCCTGGTAGTCAGTATCACTACATATAACTGTTAAATTTAGCTTACTTTCTGGGAACTGGATGTTCAAACCCAGAAGTAATAGAAAAATGAGAACATGATTTTTTAAAAAATATTCACTCATTTTGTTTTGGTCAAAATACTACAAATCCTTAGAAAACTAAATTCTAAAGTATAGAGTTTATCTTTTTTTAACTATTAAAACCTGATGAATATTACAGGATATGTCCTAAAAGCATAAAATTGATTCATTAGCCTTCAGTGTAAGCAACAGGTCATCTCTGTTCCAGGTAGGACCTCAGTAAACCTGGATGAACTAGAGAGTTGAAGATAGCCTTAAAGCTAATGCTCTTTAGGCCGAGCATGGTTGCTCATACCTGTAATTATAGCACTTTGGGAGGCTGAGGTGGGCAGATAATTTGAGGTCAGGAGTTCAAGACCAACCTGGCCAACATGGTGAAACCCTGTCTCTACTAAAAATACAAAAATTAGCCAGGCATGGTTGTGGGTGTCTGTAGTCCCAGCTACTCAAGAAGCTGAGGCAGGAGAATCCCTTGAACCCAGGAGGTGGAGGTTTCAGTGAGCTGAGATCGTACCACTGTACTCCAGCCTGGGTGACAGAACAAGACTTTGTCTCAAAAAACAAAAACAAACAAGCCTAATGCCCTTTAGATGAGGTCATAGAACTCTCTGGATAGAGCTCAACGACTTGGGTTCTAAAACTGTTTCTTCTCTTACTAGCTGTGTGAGTATTCAGGCTAATTACTTCTCTAGTACCTAGTTTCTACTTCAGGAAAACAAGAATGACTATCTCATAATCAGATTAATTGAGATAATGTCTGTAAAGTTTTCAGCTTAATTCTAGGCACAGGGTAAGCATTCAGTAAATGATTTATTATTATTATTATTATTTAACTTTAACATATACAATATTTGTCCTCTGAAAAGCTCGATCCCTATAGCAGGGCTGCCAAGAAAAAAAGGTAAAATGAAATGTCCAAGTATGTTAAGAATCTTGGAAAATGTCAGACATTGATATTATAACAAATGATGTTTAATGTTGTTCATATTCTTATTAAAAGAACCTCATGGGATTTGGAGATACATTGGGACTTTTGAAAATATCTGAGAGTTAGCCATTGCTTTTATACCTGAGTCAACAGAAAACTGAATCACATTTACATTTCTACTTAATCTTGCCTTTTGGGTCAAAATGTGTCATAATCTTTTGAGATGAAGTCCAGCATTAGCTCATTTTTTATGATGCATAGTCATGTTTCTTCATTTGACAAGGCATTTGGAAAGACATTTGAGTTTCTTTCTTAGAATAATGGATGATGCCTGTATTTCTGAGATAGAATATTGTCATTGAAGGTATTTCGTATAGTGAAACAGTGTTGCTGGTTTATGTACTTCAGTTGATTTACTTTGTAAGTTCATGAACCACATAGGAATTTAAGTAACTTGACAATTTTGATACAAAGCCTTCTTACCTGATCATTTACAATAGAAAGATCCATCTCTGCAACTAATTCATCTAAAGCCAGCTCTTGGCTGAAATCAAATATTTATTCCTGTGCCTCTCTTCTGACTAGATGCTTTGCCAACATTTGTATCTCTTGTTATCTCTGGAGAAGATCAGTTATTTACAGCTTCTCCGAAACCTATACCTTTTTAATTCTCTTTTGAAATGCAGATTATTTAGCTCTATTTAGCATCTATTATGGAAACAAGACATGAGTCCTTTATTTACTAAATCAGTGAAGATTAGAAAAATTGAGTAAATACTTTCTTCTTTGTCTATGTCATAAATTTTCAATGTATGTGTTACAATATCACAGGAAACATATTTTAATGGAGCTGAGACTTTAAGACTGGTACTGTATAGTACATAAAAGTCTGGTTATAAACACACACACATACATACACACACACACGCATACACACACACACACACACACACACGAATGCCCACCTGTCCCCACCCCTACACACACAGAGAGAAAGAGAGTGAGAGAATATAAATTATTTTAGTTGAAGTGCAACTTCAATTTTCCCAAATACTATTTTTGATCAGCTATTAGAGGCAAAAGTCATATTAGATCCTGTGGAAATAATGAAGATGAAAAATACATATTCCCCATTTTCAGAGTGTTTACAATCTGATAATGTGAGATGTAAGTATGACATTTGCTACAAATTACTAGTTTAAACAAAACGGAAAGTTTTTGAAGTTGCTCAATAAGTGGTTTAAGGATACATATGTTTGTAGGTCCTTCATGTTTGGTTAAGCCAAAAGCCCAATTATTTTCTCAAGAGCCAGGATTCTTTTGTTGCTCCATCATGTCATCCTTGGTTTTGGTGTTATGCTCACTCTAGCGATCAATTTATCTGCAGCACTTCCAGGCATTACATCTTGAATAACAATGACTAGAAGAAAATAAATATACACCATGTAATCTTGTGGATATCTTTCTTAAGACAGAGGAAATCCTTCTCTGAAGATAGCCCAGGAGTCTTCCCTTCTATCTCTTATTGCCCAATGTGGGGGTCATAATTGATTTCAGTTGATCAATGTTCAGGACTTAGCCACAATCCTCTAAATATGACGATAAGCTCACATTGCAAAAAATATACATATTATATATATCATAGTTTCATGAATATTATAAAAATATTATTGAAGTTTTATGGAAATGTAAAAGTGGCAAGGGGTTTACAGACTGGGGAAAATGACAGTAATCTCTGTGGTTGTGAAATAAATGAAGAAAGTGTCAAAAAAGTTTTAGTCACCTTATTTATAGAATTTTTGTCATCTTACATCTATCATGTCTATCATACCACCTCTCACATTCGCAGGCATTTATTTAAAAGATTATTTGCTTT
>NW_012101266.1:813502-822350 GCF_000951045.1 Mandrillus leucophaeus | reverse complement strand
GCATAGTCATGTTTCTTCATTTGACAAGGCATTTGGAAAGACATTTGAGTTTCTTTCTTAGAATAATGGATGATGCCTGTATTTCTGAGATAGAATATTGTCATTGAAGGTATTTCGTATAGTGAAACAGTGTTGCTGGTTTATGTACTTCAGTTGATTTACTTTGTAAGTTCATGAACCACATGGGAATTTAAGTAACTTGACAATTTTGATACAAAGCCTTCTTACCTGATCATTTATAATAGAAAGATCCATCTCTGCAACTAATTCATCTAAAGCCAGCTCTTGGCTGAAATCAAATATTTATTCCTGTGCCTCTCTTCTGACTAGATGCTTTGCCAACATTTGTATCTCTTGTTATCTCTGGAGAAGATCAGTTATTTACAGCTTCTCCGAAACCTATACCTTTTTAATTCTCTTTTGAAATGCAGATTATTTAGCTCTATTTAGCATCTATTATGGAAACAAGACATGAGTCCTTTATTTACTAAATCAGTGAAGATTAGAAAAATTGAGTAAATACTTTCTTCTTTGTCTATGTCATAAATTTTCAATGTATGTGTTACAATATCACAGGAAACATATTTTAATGGAGCTGAGACTTTAAGACTGGTACTGTATAGTACATAAAAGTCTGGTTATAAACACACACACATACATACACACACACACGCATACACACACACACACACACACACACGAATGCCCACCTGTCCCCACCCCTACACACACAGAGAGAAAGAGAGTGAGAGAATATAAATTATTTTAGTTGAAGTGCAACTTCAATTTTCCCAAATACTATTTTTGATCAGCTATTAGAGGCAAAAGTCATATTAGATCCTGTGGAAATAATGAAGATGAAAAATACATATTCCCCATTTTCAGAGTGTTTACAATCTGATAATGTGAGATGTAAGTATGACATTTGCTACAAATTACTAGTTTAAACAAAACGGAAAGTTTTTGAAGTTGCTCAATAAGTGGTTTAAGGATACATATGTTTGTAGGTCCTTCATGTTTGGTTAAGCCAAAAGCCCAATTATTTTCTCAAGAGCCAGGATTCTTTTGTTGCTCCATCATGTCATCCTTGGTTTTGGTGTTATGCTCACTCTAGCGATCAATTTATCTGCAGCACTTCCAGGCATTACATCTTGAATAACAATGACTAGAAGAAAATAAATATACACCATGTAATCTTGTGGATATCTTTCTTAAGACAGAGGAAATCCTTCTCTGAAGATAGCCCAGGAGTCTTCCCTTCTATCTCTTATTGCCCAATGTGGGGGTCATAATTGATTTCAGTTGATCAATGTTCAGGACTTAGCCACAATCCTCTAAATATGACGATAAGCTCACATTGCAAAAAATATACATATTATATATATCATAGTTTCATGAATATTATAAAAATATTATTGAAGTTTTATGGAAATGTAAAAGTGGCAAGGGGTTTACAGACTGGGGAAAATGACAGTAATCTCTGTGGTTGTGAAATAAATGAAGAAAGTGTCAAAAAAGTTTTAGTCACCTTATTTATAGAATTTTTGTCATCTTACATCTATCATGTCTATCATACCACCTCTCACATTCGCAGGCATTTATTTAAAAGATTATTTGCTTTTTCTGTTGTGACACCATACTGGAATTTCATAAGGACAGGAATAGTCACAGTCTTATTCATCAATATGCTCCTCTTTGTTAAATAAATCAAAGAGTGAATGAATGGTTTTGGAGGCTTTGTAGAACTTTAGCAGCCAAGAAGAGAGCATTCCAGGTACAGAGACCATCATTAGCAAAGTTATAAGTCAGGAAAACTCAGACACTTGGCTGAATCTCCAGGCAAATATAGTAGAAGAGTGAGAATCTATGCTGGGATTATAGTTCAGAGTTTCAGAGTATGAAATGCATGATTTTTTAGCTTCCATTAAGTATAATTAATATTTCAGAGTTGAATGGTGATTGAGTAAGGGCACTGTTTTAGTAAGAAAATCGTGACAATGATATGTTAGATATAAGAGGAAGAGAGTCAATATAGGACTGCTGACTAGAGGCTGTATCAATATTTGGAAAGAGCTAAAATCCTGATTTGGGGTTAACGAATGGGAAAAAATACAATAAATGCATATCTAACAATGTTACAGGTAAGAATTGAGAGGATTTATAAATAAATAGGAAAGGAATAAATTAGCAATGGAATGACTAAGAGAAACAACAACAGAATAATATATATCAGAACCAAGCATTATATTGTTTTGTTTTTTTTTTTCCAGGAATCATGGGTTGCAGAGACAGCATGTTGTAATGAGAAAAGGCAATAGTTCTTCTAGTTGAATGACTTGGGTCCAGATCCCTGAGTCATCTATATTAAAAAATGTTTAATATTAGAAATTTTTAAGAATGACACAATCATAAAAGTCAGATTAAATGCCTTCAAAAATTAAGTAAATTATTAATGATTCATAGGAGCCTCAAAAGGAGTCCATGATTAAGAAAAGAGTTAGAATAAGGTTATGGCGAGAAACGTATAGAATGAGAATTAAAAAGGAAATGTTGGAATACGTTAACAAATTTTGTCCAACAATTATTCAGTTGTTGCCTAATATATGTCTTGGCTTTAACCATATATTTGTAGAACAGAAAAGGGTTCTATGACGTCTTCCAATCTTCTGTTTTGCATTCAAGAGATAACAATTAAAATTGTTCAGATACATAAAACCTGCTTAATTTTTAAGGAGATTTCAAAAAAAGAGATTTCATAAATAGTCTGTATGTAACTGGGTCACAAATATCAGTCTCCACCAAGAAATTATTCTTGCAACTAGAGTTAATCACATATAACAAAAAGTAAGCTTATTCATTTTTAGTTTGTCTCTCTGTATAGATTGTATTTGACCAATACCTTTGCTAATACTTGATTTATTTCAAGTACATTATAATATTACCATTCAAATTATTTCTTTACTAATTCTAATTTCTAAAAAAGTAACTGATAAATTCCATTTTTAAGATCTGTAATTGCTTTTGGCTTACCTCTGAACCCTGCTTAAAAATTTATAATCCTTTTAAATTTTATACAGCCTAGAAAATGTTGCAGCTCTTTGCAAAAGGATCCACATGTCATGCCTCATCTTCATGCCATTTACTAAAGTGCTTTACAAAGAACTAGTGTTTTTAAGTAGCAAGAGAAAACTGCCAGTTTACATAATTTTGTTTGTTTGGAGGGAAGAGGTATTGAGATCTTGAATTAGGGGCTAGCAGAGAAATAATACAGCAATAAATGCATATTTAGCTGTGCAGAGAGGACTTATTACACTATTAGATACAGTATTTTGGAAAGGAATGGGTTAACAATTAACTAAAATTAGAAGATTAAGGAAAATATGAGAAGTTTTTGGAATACATATTACTGATAAGTATATTTAGCTTTCTTGTATATAGAACTTCTCTGAACTTTAATATGCTAATTTCCCATGTAAATATATAGAGTTTAGAAAAGGATGTTCTACATTGTACTCACTAGATGTTTTTGAATCATAGCTTCTATTTTCAAAGTGGTGATACATTGCTGAACCTAGTTATATGCTATAAATAACAGCTAATATTTATTGAGTATCTTTAATGGTTTCATGTTTAGTAGCTTCACATTTGTTATCTCATTTCACGTTCATAACTCTGTAATGTAGGGTATTAACATTTTTTTAATAAGGATTCAAGCCTTTGAAAGATCAATTATGTTCCTGGTGTAGAAAATGGCAAAATCAGAGTTAAACTGTTTGTTCTACCACCAGTATGCTTCCCTGCCTTCCCTTACATTCAGAATTTGTTAAGCTCAATATAGAAGCTTTCTGCCTGAGAGATGGCTGTTCAGAGTAACATTATTTTTCTGTTTTTCTTTAGAGAGAATAAATATCTCTATTATTTTTAAATGAATGACTGAATACAGAGCTGAAAGTGGCAACAACCAGGACATTTCCCCAAAACAAATATCTTTAAAGAGAACCAACACTAAAATTTTATTTTCTTTCAGAGAGAGAATTGATGGAAGGGTTAAATATGGGGTTAGTCAGTGATGTGCTGACAAATGTTTTACAACTGGCTTTTTGAGGTGGGAAGGCAAAGCCCTAGTTTGTAGTATTTGCCCATTCTTATGGTGTCAGTACTCCCATAGTAGCTTATTTCAGGCTACCAACCTATGTCACTGAATGTGGAATTGGAAAGAGATGCACAAAAGCAGAGCTTTATGTAGAATTTTTAGCTTACACAATAGATGTAAATGCCCTCAAGAACATGGATAATAGTAAACCATTAGAAAGTAACAAGTTTTGAATGTTTATTGCTTTTGTTGTTAGTATGATTAATTGAAGATTATAATTTAATTTTTAATAATGGTTTAACAATTGGCTCACAAATTCCAGAAAATTTAAGAAATGGCTCTTGTAAGCCAGTGCAAGCTGGTTCCAGCACACCACTGGGGTGGATTGGAAGAAGATATAACTTAAGTCATGTAGGAAATAAATTATCTAAGGAATATTTTAGGTCTATTTTAATATTCTTTTCTCCTATTATATTTGAAGTTTAGTATGAGTATTAATTTTAAGGTAATGGAAACAGTGATATTTTTCTCTAGGAAGGTTACAAAGCATTTCTTGCCGATTTCCATTTATCACTCAGATTTATGGTGTATGACAGTCAAGGAAGCCCACATGATTCATCGTTAGGATGAAGATCAACAGTAATTTTACCCCAGGGATGAATGAAAATAGCAGAATCTATTTTTGAGGATCATTGTCATTTCTACTACTATTGACTATACAGGATTTATGAGTTATCCGTCTTTTTATTTTTACTTTATTTCAAAAAGAAATATGATAACTGGGTTTAAGCATAAAGTAAACAGATGTAACTCCAGCCTATGGCCATTTGGAAGGTGGTTTAGATTACTGAATGACATTAAAAAGGTGGGGAGTACATTTTATAATTTGCAATATAACATGGGAAAAATCTACCATGTTATTTTCTGGGTTATTAGATTAAGAAAATATTTTACATATTAAACTGGAGAAATAATGAAAATATATTCTTCAGTCTTATTTCCCACTAGACTTTTAAATACTTTTTTTCTTAGGAGATAAAAATGGTAGTATCTTGCTTATTATATTTTTATAAGGCACTCCATAATAAATTAAATTATATAACATATTAATCTTCTATGAATAAATTCTCTCTCCATTATTCTGTATTTGTGATATTAACTCTGAATATTATGTAGTGTATATTTTTGGGCATTTTCTTTAGAAAATCTGAAACTATTGGGAGGCCTAGGCGGGCAGATCATGAGGTCAAGAGATCAAGACCATCCTGGCCAACTAAAAATGCAAAAATTAGCTGGGCATGGTGGCAAGCACCTGTAGTCCCAGCTGCTCTGGAGGCTGAGGCAGGAGAATTGCTTGAACCCAGGAAGTGGAGGTTGCAGTGAGCCAAGATTATCCCACTGCACTCCAGCCTGGTGACAGAGCACTCCAGCCTGGTGACAGAGCAAGACTCCTTCTAAAAAAAAAAAAAAAAAAAAAAGAAGAAAAGAAAATCTGAAACATGCAAAAAGAAAGAATAAGAAATAAATAATTCAAACTTCAACTAGTTCAGATTGTCAAATGATTTTTATACCTGGATTATTTTTATGCTCTTAAGTTCTTTCACTTGGTTTTGTGTAGACTTGGTTTATGACTGTTTCTATGGATGTACATTGATATAAAGATCAAGTCAACTGTTTTGATCATCGATTTAGATGATTCTATGGAAAAGAAATATTTGCAATGGTGTCTATGTGTTTTTAATTGATATTCTACATGGACATCATGAATTGGACCTGTGGTAAATGTTCTTTTCCTGTAGGTTTCTGTATAGTATAGCAATCATGATATACTTTGGAATCATATAAACTTGTTACTTTTAGTATGTATTACTTTCTTCCAAAAAGTACAGTATGGAAAGAGAGAGGAAAAATGAGAGAACTTTATATAGGAGAAACTGACAAACACTACCTGAAGCCAAGTGGACTAGCTTAATATAAATGTAATAAGTCATATTTTTAGTAAGTGTTATTGATGTGATGTGTTAAGAATGGCGTTTTACGTCTGTGGTCTTCTCAAAAACACATTTCCTTAGTCTAAACTTAAGAAAAGTGTAGACAAACCCCAACTGAATGACATTCCACAAAATGCCTGACTAATAATCCTCAAAACTGCTAAGGTCATGAAAAGTAAGTAATATCTGAGAAATTGTAACAACCAGACAGCCTAAGGAGACATGATACATACAGTATCTTCAATGGGATCGTGCAACAGAAAAGGGACTTTAGGGGAAGACTGAGGCCATCTCAGTAAAATATGGGCATTAGCTAATAATAATATTAATATATTAATATTGGTTTATTAATTGTAAAACTTGTACCATACTAATGTAAGATGCTAAAAATAGGGGAAACTGAGTGAAAGGTAAATGTAACTCTCTGGACTATTTTCTGAACAATTCAGTAAATCTAAAAATGTTCTAAAATAAAAAGGTTATTTAAAATAAAACCATGTATACAACAATGCAGATATATTTCATCATTCACCTGAAATGCAGCCAATTAATCTAGACATAAGAGTGTATATGAAATATTAATCTGTTTAGATAAAGTTCAAGGATAGGCAAAATTAATTCATGCTATTATAAATCAAGAAAAATGGTTTCACTTGGGAGAGGAAAGTGACTGTAGAAGGAGCACAAGGTGTTTTTTTGGGGGGGCCTGTAATATTCAGATTCTTGGTCCCTATGTTGGTACCATGGATGTGTTCACCTTGGGAAAAAAAAAATTGAGCTATAATTACGATTTTTAGATTTGTCTATATATGTATTATAATTCAATAAAAGTAAAACGGCAATGAGAGTAATTTTTCAGTGACATTTGGATTGTATACATTATAAAGGGTTTTTAAGCATTAAACACCAAAATGCATTTTGTGTAAAATGATTTTTAAAAATTAAGAAACGATATAGTATTAACAATATAGTATTTAAAAAGATATTAGTATATCTTTTTTGTATTATTTAAATTTTTCCATGTCTCTTTTTAAAAACTCGCAATACACATCTTTAGAAAAACAAAGGTATTCTAGAAATAAGAGATAAATCCTAATCAGATTTAGGAAGGGATATCTGCAGTCAAGAGCACTAATCACCATTTATTTGACTTAGGCCTAGGTTTATGGTGAGTGTACTTCTGTAAATAATTATAAATCAACTGCACAATGCTTCACATTAACAAAAATAGAACAAAGTTAATGCAGTCATTTATTCTCACTAGTAGTGATGCATTTCTCCAGTCCCTGATGGGCAGCCCTTATGTACCATACACCTTATATTTATGTGCCTCTCATGATGGCCTGCCTGCACATGTCAAAATGACCTTTTAAAAGTGAATAATGCCTTAGCTTAAACCTCTTTCATGACTCCTCCTCACTATCTGGATAAAAATCGAAACTCCTAAACAAGACTGTGGCACAGACTGTTAATTGTCCCTTAAAAAATTACTGATTGTTCTTCAATAAAGTAATATCCAAATGGTAACTAGGCAAATGACCACCCTCTCCCAAAAACCTATATTTCTCAAGCTCTCTTGCAACTAGTAGATGTGACAGATAATGTAGACACAGCCAGTAGAATTTAAGTGATGTGAACAACTTTCAGGAAATATCCTTAGAGGAGGTGTATTTGATTTGCTGCCCCTTCTCCCTTTTTTGCTGCTTGGAATGAGGACATGATGGCTGGAAGTCATCTTGGACCACAAGTTAGAAGATGCAAATTGAACATGCACTTGACTACCTACTTTACATGAGAATAAGAGACTTCTAACTCATTCAGGCTCCTTTTATTTTGAGTATTGAATCTAATCCTAATGTTTTGTTTCTACTCCCATTCAACCTTTGCTGCTTTGCATAGGAGACTAACTAATGGACTTACTAGGAGAAGACAAAATTTAGTGGCCTTTTTTTTCCGTAGTATGTAACAAACTACTTGACACATTAAGAGTTGTCACAAAAAAAGTCTTTTTTTTTTTAACTTGGTTAAATATAAATATCACCTCCAACAAAAATTAAATTCAGAGATACATTGCAAAGCTAAAGAAAATCTCAAATTATCTTCCATCTCCATTGGTTCAGGAATTTGAAAGATACACAATGGAGAGAAAAGGTAAACATCAAATATTATGAATAATTTCAGAATGAGAGAGAATATACTACATCCATTAAAAAGAATATGATTCTATGAAAATATGTAATAAAATAATATGTAATAAAATATGTAATAAAAATAAGAAAGGGTCTTCATATATAAACATATTATGACCATGTTTAAAACTTCAGTAAAAGGGTTGAATGGTAAAGCCCTAAACAGCACAAGCCAGAAATAGAAAGTTTAGGAAAAACAGATAAAAACATTGTAGGATCAACCCAGGACATCCATTACCCAACTATTAGAAATTATCAGAAAGAGAGAGGGAAGGATTAGAGAAGACAGAATGATCAAAAACATAATATATGAACACATCTCAAAACAAAAACATGATGCTCAATGTATACTTACTGAAGTATGCATATATGCATTCTTTATCTCTTGTACACTAATCGTAATTATTGATCATATATTACCTGCCAGAATATATACTAGCTACTGAAAAGAAAAAGATAAATAAAATGATATTTCTGATTTCCAGTCTCCACCCATCACTCTGCTCACTTATTGTTTATGTTAACTCAGGCCTGTGGTAATGATATGATACTTAATAATAAATGCTTATTTTCTC
>NW_012101266.1:805515-812717 GCF_000951045.1 Mandrillus leucophaeus | reverse complement strand
TTGGTATCCATCATTCCCAATTCCTTGGATAGGGATGATGAGACAGGTTCCAGCTAACCAGAAGATCCCTTGAATCACTATCACTGTACAGGAACCCCAGCCAGTCACGGAACCCAGCCTTTTCCCTATTTTATATTTTAGACAGAGCATACAGTTGCCACCAGGTGGTGCCAAATTCCAACTGGGACTTGGATTTGGAGTACACAGTCAGACCCAGAATTCCAAACCTACTAACTGCTTAGGCTTGTCTGGTTCATTTCATTATTTTCAAAATATCATCACTGCCTTTTACACCAATGACTCTTTGAGCCTTCTTACCACATTATGAAAGGATTTTACTGCACTTTAATTTCTGTTGACTAAAATTCTGCAAGTATACTATCTTCAGGCAATCATGGAAGAAGAAGTCAACTGAGTAGTTAGATTGTATAGCTAACTTATATCTTTGCCTATCTTTGGTTCAATTACTTCTTTTCTTATAGCACCTCTCTTCTTAACAGATGTAAGATAAGTGGTAGCTATCATGTGAAAACTGTTATTTCCCTCCATAATCTATCATGTCACATTAAGCTCTAAAGAAAATAGACATTCTTACAGTAGTAATCACTCCCCCACAAAAAAATTGACTAAAGTACTTACCAGACACACCAGAATAAAGGAAAAATCATTGTAAGTATAATGTCAATATCTAAAATCCAGTATAATTAGTTGTGACAAAAAATACACTACGAAAAGAACACATTTCAGTTAACATATTTATGTACACCTTGCCAAAGTAGCTTTTTACCAGTTTTAAAAATAGCCACTTATATAATTTTTGTGTCTATTATAAACAAATATAAGCAGTTTAAGTAGTCAGCCAATTATTGACTTAGTGTCATACATAGGTGATATATTTGTGCTTAATATTTCTGTAGTAAACTGGGAATTTATTTCATTCAACCTACATTTATTATGAGATTACCATCTGTCTGTGCACAGATTAAGATTCCTTTTATTGAAGGCTTCTTCAAGAAGAAAACATATCCAAATGCTTTTCGTAGGAATATTTGAGGTTAAAATAAAAGAACTTAGAATTTTTATTCCTAGGGGCTTTGGAATAAGAAATGTCTGCATTTAACTTTATAGGAGCCAAGTGATTTTTTAAATTAAAGAGCTCAGATTGTTTGAAAGAAGATTGCACCTCATGCTATTTTTATATACAGAAAAATCATCACAAAATCAAATGGATATATTTCTTTTAACTTGCTGAGTTCTTAGTATAGTTCAGCTACTGTTTTGCTCATAGAGCTCTAAAGGTAAATTAGAAATGATTCACATGTACTTCGGTGTTTAAGGGAGACAAACAATTAGCATGCCCCTTGCCAGCCCAGGTTTTAGACCAATTGAGAATAAACTTAGAGTAAGCAGATTGAAGCCAAGATAACACCTAAGTGTCTGATAAATGGCAGCTTGAAGAATGACTCATGTGCAGTGATGTGCTTGAGGCAGCTCATAGGAGGTTTGTGAAAGCTAATTATTTACACATTCCCCTAGTTCCATGTTCAATGATCTCATGTTGGTACCTTGAAATCAAATTGTGTGGGAATATTTGCACTATGAAAATTGGTAAATGACACATTGGGGATTTTTTTTTACCCTGGAGAGCTGGTTGTTAGACATTTAACAGAATGCTACCCACTTTCTGCAAGGACATCTGTGTCTAAATACTGAATCCCAGAGTTACCCATTGAGCCCCACAAGATGAATACTGGGAGACATGCTCCCTGCACCTGGAGTTAAACAAGTGGATTCTCTTCATATAACTTATTCATCAGGGGAAGGGAAAAGGAACACCTTTAATTACGTATACTCTTTCCAAACTCTCCTGTTTAGTCTGCCTTCCCGAGGACAGAAGAAGTGAGGATATGACAACTTGGAAGAAAGCATTAGGAATGTGAATGCATGTTCCCCCACCTGTTGCCGCCTACCTTCTGTTTTTTGTTCATATTTTGGAATGAACCATTAAGAACTGGACTTTACTAAGGGTGTGATTGTTGCCATATGGGGAGGATATTGCCATTCCTTTAGGGCATTTTCTAATACTATACCAACACCAACCTGCTATCCCAGTGCCAACCATTGTTTCTTTTTGAGTACCTTCCTGGGAATACTGGTGATGAGGTTTTGTGGGTTTTGATGTTGTTGTTGTTGTTGTTCCCAGAGAGTTCTAACTATTGGACCCATATTTGAAAATGAAATATTAGTAGATTTAAATTCAATTTTCCCTCTGCAGATACAACTACATAATGTTCTTGCCCTTTTTTTTTTTTTCTGCAACAATATGTGATTTCACAATGGAAGGCATTCCTCACATTATACTGAGAAGCTCACAATTGGGTAACTCTCCAGTGTGACATGTATGTCTGCCCAGTATATCAACTCCAGCCTCACTTAGGTTTATAGGTTTTCCATATTTCTGCAGCTGTTGTAACAGTTTCCCATGAGTAGGGGGGAAAAAAAGATTTACAAAGCTCTGAATTCTCTTGTTTTTCATGGAACCAACACTTGCACAATGTCCAGGCAGCACTAGGGAAACATGAAGCAAATAGGAAATACCTGTGTTCACTTTTTCACTGTCTCCTTTAAGCACTGAAATTGTTCCCAATAATATAATTAAATAAATTCCGAAGGCTCTCTGTATTCAATTTTAAATATTTACTTGCTAATCTCTTTCTTATCCTGTATTGTTTCCAATCTCACTGTCTAGAAGAAGCTTTGAAATTTGATGAAAGACAAAAATAAGATATTACAACAATACATTTGCATATTGAACTCCGAGACACACAGATACAATTTATATAAAGAATAAAAAAATGCCAACAGTAAGAATCCCTACGTATATAAATCTGCTCCCATTTTTCTAATTATATGAGAGTGAAATCATTATTTAAAAATTAATACTTTTTAAGTCTGAAATCCAGAAATATAGTCTGAAATCAAATTATCTTGCCCTTGTTCATCTAAAAGTCTAAAGAAGTAGTATTTCCTTCTTTTTTTTTATTTCTTCATCTCCCTCTCCCTCCTACCCTTCCCAGCCCTTGCCAACTTCTTATTCTTCCCTCTGGTCATAATCAGGGTTCTTTCAGGAGTTCATTGTGGGTTTTCTCTCTCTTTCTCTCTCCCCTGCCACCCCCTCATAGTTCTTTTAAGGTCTCAGATGTTATGTTAGTTTGATTCCAAGTCTTTCATTAACCATCCTTTAAAATGCTCAAAGAGTTCATTGGATGCACACGATGATCGTAAGCATAGGCCCCACAAAATAAAAATTCAAAGGTGAACCAATTTGATTCCAGGACCTAGTAGTTGGGGTTTTTCAAAGATCATCCTTTATTTTTATTCTATTTCTTTGTTGGCTAGATTTTGTTGTCAAGTACATTATTTTTTAAAGAAGCATTCAAGATACCTGTAGTCTGTGTCTTCTTGGTTCCTTGAGAGCTTCTGTTTGTTGTCTCTGTAATTGGATAATTTGACAATTTTTAAATGTCAAATATAAAATGTAATATGTTTCCTCTTTCAGAATGTATAGGCCTACCCACTGAATATGTTTTTATTGATATATAATACTTGTACATATTTTCAGGGTACATGTGATATTTTGATACATTCATGTGATACATAATGATCAAAGCAGAATAATTGGGATATCTATCATCTCAAACATTTATCTTTTCTTTATGCTAGGAATATTCCATTTATAGCTATTTTGAAATATATGGTAGATTAATATTGATATAATCCTTTCAACATAGCTTTTTATTTCATCCTCTGGGTTGGTAAATTTTGGTCTTTTTTATATTTCTTGAGTACCTGAGGTTTGAAACTATCTTGTCTCTTGTATTTATATGTGAACAGTAGCTTGGCTAGGTTAACATTCTTGGATCAAAAAAAGACAGTCATCTGAGGGAAGGTTGGTTTAACTTGCAGTGGTTTGAGAATGTACCACTGAGCCAGATCACTTGATGCTTAAAAAGAGTGTCGGTTGTTATAGCTGAAACACCTTCACATTCTGGCTACTCATCGGGTTGTTGAAGTATCTAAGATAATATGCATGTCCTCCAACCCAGAGCCCCAGTACTTCTCACTACACAGGCACTGCCGTGCATTCTGTAGTCAGATCACTGTTCCTCATGGCTTAGATTGCTCGGTCCAGATTGAGTGTGGAGTGTAGGGCATAGAAGAGTGTTTCATTACTAAACTCATCCTAAGTTTATGAAACTAGAATAAGGACAGTATAAGTACACTCACAACTTTAGGCAAGCCAAGGATTTTATAGTACACTTAGAAACTTTCTATCTTCTAGTCCTCAAACATATATGTTATAGTTATTACATAATTTCAAATTGTATTTCTTATGAACAGTTTTGTTCTTGTCAACACATTTTAAATAATATGATATTGGTGGCAACATATTTTATAATTCTAATTTTTGTCATTGACAGACATCACTTTAAAGGAAGCATACCACAGTGCCCTTTATGTTTGTTTCTTAACAGAGAATCTACATTTAAATAATCTCACATACAATTAAAGTATTCAAAACTTTTCCATGGTAAAGCAAGCCAATACTTTTTCACTTTTTAACATTTTAAATTATGAACACTTTTAAGCATATGTTACAAAAGAAAATAATATAATAATACAAGGTAGCAATGATCCAGATTTAAGACATGCTCTTGTTTGACATATTTGCCTAGGGCTTTTTTTTTTTTTCATATTTAAATGACACAGATACCACAAAACCCCTGATTCCCTTTCTCTCAAGCCAATCTCCTCCATCTCCTTGACATTGTAGCTTATCTTTCCTGTTGCTTTTGAATTTTTGCTACATAGGCCCTCATGACATTATGCAGTCTTATGTGTGTTTTTAGAATTTGCATAAATGGTATAATTTCCGAATTTATTTTGTATTATGATAGTATTTAGTATTTAGTGATTATGGAATATAAAAAACAACAAAAGGATTTGAAATTCTTTTCTATGCTTGATATGATCCTATGGTGTCAAATATATCATCAAGTCATTTTGCTTTTTTATTTGTGTGTTTGTTTTTAAAGAACTGTTTGAGATCTTGTAATCTGTGTTTTCTTAAATCTTTGAGAGTTTCTGTCAGTTGTCTCTATACTTGAAGGATAACTTAGCAATTTTAAAGTAATCCAAGATAGCATATTTTCCTCACAATGTGTAGACACCAGGACATTGAATGTTGCTGCAGTCTCTTTATCATAGCTTGTCCTGTCATCTTTTGGGAAGGTACATTTTGAGCTTCATATCTTTCTTGGGTACTTGAGGTTTGAAACTGTTATGTCTGTTGTCTTTATACTTCACAGCAACCAGATATGACGTTCTTGGGTCACACTTTCTTTCCTCAGAACTTTGTACCCATTGCTATTCCATCTCCTGTCTTTTGATGTTGCTCTGGGAAAGTCTGAGACCAGCCTGACTTTTCTCTCTTGTGATTGAATGGCTCCTTTTGCTTGGTTCCACTGAAGTGCTGGATAATTTCTTAGTGGCAATTGTTTGCCAACAGATTTTATTGGAACACATTGTACAATTTAAATGGCCAAAGTCAGTAGCTTATTCCTTTCAGAGAAATTAGCCTCTTGAATACTCTTTTTTTTTTTCTATTCTATAATAATGGAGTCAATATGGAAATAATCCTAAAAGTAACATTCCTTATGGTGTATATCAACTTTATATTTCCTCCATACCCATTCTTTCCTTTTCAGTTTCCTTTCTAATTTATTTAAATTTAATACAGAGAGATCTTTACCTTGGCTACTGTCCTTCAGAACACTCTACTCTGTCCTCCTCCAGCTGCTATATGGGCCAAGCATCTCTGTCCACCTAAAGTCTGTATTTCCCAAATCTGTATTTCCCCTCTAGATCACACTACAGTACCCAAGATACTGGAATTCCCCAACCATTGTTTTAAAACACATTTCAATGACTCGTAGTAGCTGCTTGTCATTAATTTTCTGTCTGAGGGCAGACCAAACCACTAATATTTTTATCCTGAGACCTAAGAAATGGTTCAACAATTTGACTATTTGCAGGCACTATGGAAAGAGCTTGGAAGTGTGGGCTGGGGTATCCACATATGTACATATGAGGCTCCTCATGTTATAGGCACAGCTGGGGTGGAAAATGGAGTGTAATGGGCTATGGTCAGGCCTTGGCAGCTAGGGTTGGTTCTTCACTGCTACATACTGACATGGAATGCTGAGTTATCCATAAATTCTGTCTTAAAAATTTGGCCTTTCAGATCTTTTATTAAGGTGTATTTTTGAAGGTAGCAGGATAGAATATGTCAACATTTTCAATAGTTTATTAACTTGAAATGACCTTTATATAATATTTGGATATATTGTATTTTACTCTTACCATAGGCTTTGGAAATGTGAGGAGCAGGCCTACGTGAGAAATCTCTGATTTTTTTTTCCCTTCTGTGGTCACAGTGTTTATGTCAATAATCCAGTTGCAATCATGTCTATTCTCCATCTTACTTCATGCATATTATTACTTTGTCAGTAGTGCTATTCTGGAACTCAGTTTTTTTCCTTTGACTCTTCAATTCCTCTTCTATTTTATTCCCTTTTAATAAGTATATATCTTATGTATTTTTGTAGCACAAAACACTCAGGGAAGTTTTTCTTCTCTTCCAAACAGCTTTTCATCTGCATTTTGCACTATGTATTTCTTTCTTTCTTTTTCTACCCTTCCACACACCTTGTCACAATAGTGTTTATAGAGTCACCTTGCCAGTTCTTTTCATCTTGCTATGTTTAATTTTAAAAGATCTGAAAAAGACCTGAAAAGTGTGCTAACTTTTAATTTTAAAAGCTCTGAAAAAGACCTGAAAAGTATGCTAACTTTTCCTTAACATGTTTCTTTCGTGTCTAAGACTGATGATCCTCCTAGGCAAGGCCGAGCACGAAGGTGAGCTTATTTCATTCCAGACACAGTCCTATAGCTTGAAGGCCTGGGGGTCTTAGAATAAGACCTTATTCTTTACTTAGAATAAGTACAAATGATTATTCCATCATCTTCTTTCTAAACTTTTCACTATTACCTCACTTTTTATAAGTAAAAATCATGTATATTTGCTGTTGAAAAGGTTAAAAAAGTTTAACAGGGTACAAAAAGTAAAAATAAAAAAAAAA
>NW_012101266.1:798147-805465 GCF_000951045.1 Mandrillus leucophaeus | reverse complement strand
TTCTTGGGTCACACTTTCTTTCCTCAGAACTTTGTACCCATTGCTATTCCATCTCCTGTCTTTTGATGTTGCTCTGGGAAAGTCTGAGACCAGCCTGACTTTTCTCTCTTGTGCTTGAATGGCTCCTTTTGCTTGGTTCCACTGAAGTGCTGGATAATTTCTTAGTGGCAATTGTTTGCCAACAGATTTTATTGGAACACATTGTACAATTTAAATGGCCAAAGTCAGTAGCTTATTCCTTTCAGAGAAATTAGCCTCTTGAATACTCTTTTTTTTTTTCTGTTCTATAATAATGGAGTCAATATGGAAATAATCCTAAAAGTAACATTCCTTATGGTGTATATCAACTTTATATTTCCTCCATACCTATTCTTTCCTTTTCAGTTTCCTTTCTAATTTATTTAAATTTAATACAGAGAGATCTTTGCCTTGGCTACTGTCCTTCAGAACACTCTACTCTGTCCTCCTCCAGCTGCTATATGGGCCAAGCATCTCTGTCCACCTAAAGTCTGTATTTCCCAAATCTGTATTTCCCCTCTAGATCACACTACAGTACCCAAGATACTGGAATTCCCCAACCATTGTTTTAAAACACATTTCAATGACTCGTAGTAGCTGCTTGTCATTAATTTTCTGTCTGAGGGCAGACCAAACCACTAATATTTTTATCCTGAGACCTAAGAAATGGTTCAACAATTTGACTATTTGCAGGCACTATGGAAAGAGCTTGGAAGTGTGGGCTGGGGTATCCACATATGTACATATGAGGCTCCTCATGTTATAGGCACAGCTGGGGTGGAAAATGGAGTGTAATGGGCTATGGTCAGGCCTTGGCAGCTAGGGTTGGTTCTTCACTGCTACATACTGACATGGAATGCTGAGTTATCCATAAATTCTGTCTTAAAAATTTGGCCTTTCAGATCTTTTATTAAGGTGTATTTTTGAAGGTAGCAGGATAGAATATGTCAACATTTTCAATAGTTTATTAACTTGAAATGACCTTTATATAATATTTGGATATATTGTATTTTACTCTTACCATAGGCTTTGGAAATGTTAGGAGCAGGCCTACGTGAGAAATCTCTGATTTTTTTTTCCCTTCTGTGGTCACAGTGTTTATGTCAATAATCCAGTTGCAATCATGTCTATTCTCCATCTTACTTCATGCATATTATTACTTTGTCAGTAGTGCTATTCTGGAACTCAGTTTTTTTCCTTTGACTCTTCAATTCCTCTTCTATTTTATTCCCTTTTAATAAGTATATATCTTATGTATTTTTGTAGCACAAAACACTCAGGGAAGTTTTTCTTCTCTTCCAAACAGCTTTTCATCTGCATTTTGCACTATGTATTTCTTTCTTTCTTTTTCTACCCTTCCACACACCTTGTCACAATAGTGTTTATAGAGTCACCTTGCCAGTTCTTTTCATCTTGCTATGTTTAATTTTAAAAGATCTGAAAAAGACCTGAAAAGTGTGCTAACTTTTAATTTTAAAAGCTCTGAAAAAGACCTGAAAAGTATGCTAACTTTTCCTTAACATGTTTCTTTCGTGTCTAAGACTGATGATCCTCCTAGGCAAGGCCGAGCACGAAGGTGAGCTTATTTCATTCCAGACACAGTCCTATAGCTTGAAGGCCTGGGGGTCTTAGAATAAGACCTTATTCTTTACTTAGAATAAGTACAAATGATTATTCCATCATCTTCTTTCTAAACTTTTCACTATTACCTCACTTTTTATAAGTAAAAATCATGTATATTTGCTGTTGAAAAGGTTAAAAAAGTTTAACAGGGTACAAAAAGTAAAAATAAAAAAAAAAATTAGAAGTCATTTTATTTCCACTTTCCTTCAATGCACATTGTCTACTTTAATTATTTGTTCTTACTGCCCAGAAACTTCCTTTGTTATTACTTCCTAGAGATTCCATTCTTCATCATGCCGTCTTAAGTAGATTTTGTACTTTAGCTCATGCTAAAATACTTGAAGTTAAGGAAAATGAGCTTAGAAACAACTTTTCTCCTATCTAAGAAGCTCTTGCCTCTCTGAGGTACACATTCGTATCACTGTAGAGCATGTATATTTTTGGGGATTGAATTGTTACTTTGTTGCTTTGCACAGTTGAGTCTAAGCTACCTCTCAACATCTTGGTACACTTTGCTAAGCACTAAAACAGTGAGTGTGTAAAGAACTGGACAAATCTAGCCGGGTGCGGTGGCTCATGTCTGTAATCTCAGTAGTTTGGAGGCCGAGGCGGGCATATCGCCTGAGGTCATGAGTTCGAGACCAGCCTTACCAACATGATGAAACCTTATCTCTACTGAAAATACAAAAATTATCTGGGCGTGGTGGCAGATGCCTGTAATCTCAGCTACTCAGAAGGCTGAGTCAGGAGAATCACTTGAACCTGGGAGGTGGAGGTTGCTATGAGCTGAGATCGCACCATTGCACTCCAGCCTGAGAGACAGAATGAGATTCGGTCTCAAAAAAAAAAAAAAAAAAAAAATAAATAAATAAAATTAAATGATTATTGGTATTTTTAAAGAAAACAAAATATTACTTTTTTCTTGGCTCCTTTTAGTGGTAAAAAAAAAAAAAAAAAAAAAAAACTGGACAAATCCTTATCTGTCTTAAGGTACTCATGCTGCAATCCTGGGAACATGGCCATATGAGCAGATCTTGTTAGATGTGATGAGGCAATGAAAGGTTGAGAAAAAATGTTTTAAGAGAATAAAGTGACCCTCTGCGAAGGGCATGCCCTATGAGAATTTATTGTTTAGGAAAGACGAATGTAGATATTTTACTTTTGAGGAAGATTTATCCAAGTGTTTTTTTCTAACATGCCATAAGAGAATAACTCTGTGGTGGCTGCATGTAATGACACTAAGTCTTTTAAGGAAACGGCCTCAAAATGTTGACGTGTGTGTGAGCTCATTAACTCCTCCAAGCAGATTTGGCACAGCTTGCACAATGAGTTTTTTAAATTATTTTTATTATTACACCAGTGTTTGAAAATCTGTAAATTTCACATAGAAATTATTTTAGCTTCTCTGAAAACCTTTTGAAAAGGGCAATATGAGGCCCCCACACCCTCCCCTCTTTATCATAGCTCCCTGCTTGATGGCGGTGTATTCGTACACCTCCCCCTTTTAATTTGCCAACTCTACAATTTGAAAATGGCTTATCATTTTTTAAATAATTCCTTATATAGCTCTTATGTCAATATGAATGATTAGCATTAGCCTTCTGGAGAAATGTGTTATTAGACTAGGTTAATATTACAAATTACTCAGAATAATTAGACATTATCCTCTAGTTTTTGATTTCTACATGTGAAAATCATGTGTCCTTCAGCCCATATGTCTAATCCTCCACATACTAAATTTGAAATTTTAAAACATGTTGTCAAACTTATAATTTTAAATTACTCAGCATATTTGAAGAGATGTTTTTTAAGTAATGATATTAATTTAAATGCTACAATTGTTTCACCTTTTGTTTTAAATTAGAACTCAGTAAAAGAAAAAGTCTTGTTTTGAAATAAAAAAGTGTTTCTAGGTTTTACGTTCACAGTGTAACAAATATGCTAATTTATTTTTTAAAGTAATAATTCATAGAGAATTTAATGAAGTACAATAGAAATAAACAGTTTTGAACACTAGGGGGCTTTGATTTTTTTTTTTTTTTTTAACGAATGAAAGTATATTCATGAAGATAAACAATGGATTTATATGACTACCAAAGGTTTTAGGGTGTAATTATAATGTTTTAAATGTTATAGTACACAAAATAAACAATACTTTTATTCTGACCATAAGCAAAATATGTAATATCTTTGATGCACTGTAGGTAATGAAGGCAATGTTTTATATTTGGACATGTGAAAAGTGATAAATAATACAGATTCACAATGGGATTGGTTTTACAGTTTTCATATGTTCATTGCCTTAACATTTTTAGGAGTTAGAAAAAATATTCTATGTTTTGCCTTTCTCAGTACCACAGATAGAACATGTGTATTTATAGTATCTCCCAACATAGTTTTGTTAAAATTAAACAACATGAATGGCTTTTGCTATGGATACACTAAATTCTCTGTTTTCATAAAGAAAAGAAGTAAATGTTGAAGTCTTTCTGGGATTTGGCAACAGAATGAGAGCTGTAAAATATCAATTTTCAAAATCTCTTGGCAGATTTAAATGACTTATATTTGTTATGTAGACTTTCATTGTTTTCAAATTATATGTAACTTATTTTTATAAAAAATCTCTGGAGCCCCATGACAGTGAAAGCAAATGGTTAGAAAGCCTATTCTACAAGAATTTCAGATTTTAAACCCTCTCTTTCATGTCACATATTCTGGATGATTAAATCAGACAGGAAGATATTGTATTTTAAAATGCAACCCCCTTACTCCATTACGAATGCTGGAACTCCAGCACAGAAAGGAATAGCATAATGCTTGTATACCTTTAGTAAACCAAGGATAATGTCCCCCTGTGCATTCATGCTAAGCACACTCCCCTCATGTTTGAGCCAAACTTGGTATTTTCAAGTTGTGGAGAATATGCCAAAGATGGGCTTTAGAGATTTTCAGATGTTTTCACGAACGCAAATATAATATGATGTAATCTCACAATTTGTATCATTTTCCGTAATTTCCGTAGGTTTGCTTGTGACAATAATAATCCTTTTTTATGACTTGCTTTTTGGCACTTTTCTGATTACCTTCAGGTAAAACCCAACCCATTAGCATGGTGTTGAAGACCCTTAGGCATTCTCAAACCTCTTTACCTGCATCTTTTTCCCTTTCTGTCTTTACACATTTCCTCCTTTTTCTAGCTTGCCCATTTATTTACTAAAATCCTAAAATATGCACATATACACACACACCATACCCCTTACGCTGTACTACATTGGATGGTTTTATACTCCTAGAACTCTCGTTTTATTTTTCAAATCTTCCTTTTACTGTGCATTTTATTGTGCTTTATGTACTCCCTACTTTTTTCTACCTCTTCTCTCAAAGGTCAGATATCAGAGTTTCTTTTTTACTTTCTTTTAAAAAAATTGCAAAGTACAGAGCAAACGCTAGAAAAATCCAGTTTTATCATCTCAAACTAGTGAGAGTCCAAATCATCAATACATCCAACCATCTTACCTTTACATGCAGTAGTGTTATCAGTATCAACATTTCTAGTAATATTACTTTGAATACATGATAAATGCTATTATTTCTACAGTGGAAATATCTGCTTGAGATATCAAGGAGAGGATAGAGTTTTCTGATCTTTTTAACAAGTAATTTAATACTGTGAATAGATACTAAGATAATTTAAGCAAATAAAGTGTAATTTACTAAAATGTGCCTTCCTTTGCATTGTATGCTAAGCATTCTGCTCAGTATCTGAGATGTAAAAAGTAAAAACATGTCAAAATATCATTTTAATGTAAATGTAAATATTTATTTAAAAATATTGATGAGTAATACTATATATTTCAAAATTGTTTTAATAGAGCACATGAATACCATCTCTCTATGAAAGTGCCATACATTTTAAATTTATGTGTCTGTGTGTGTGTATATATATATATATATACGAAAAACAAAGAAGTTATAATTCTCATGAACAAAGACTATTTATCACCCAAATTTATTACTTCAAAAGTTTATAATCAACCACAAAATGTAAACAATAAGAATCTAATATAAAAACATTTTGTTGTAAGACTTTTCCTTTGATTATTGTATGTTTATTGTTCATTCATTCAACATATATTCTTATTCTAGACATAAATGCACAGAATTTCCTGCCCTCTGGGAGGTTACAGTCTTGCCAAGGAGACAAACCTTAAGGGGCTAATTACACAATGAATCACTGGATCACCATGTGGTACATGGTGTGAAACACAGGAACAGGAGATCTAGGGCTGCATAACAGGACTTGAAGGCAATCGGGAAGAGTGCCTTGAGGAGATACAGGGGCTTTCTTGAAGGGCAGGTGAGGGGTGTGTGTGTGTGTGTGTGTGTGTGTGTGTGTGTGTTGTGGGAGGAAACAGTGAAACGAACTAGTCCTAAGTAGAGAATGCCTTATACAAGAACCCACAGGCAGGAACTTAGCATCTTCTAAGCATTCAGAGAAGTGAAAAGAGTGTGGAGTGAGGATGGGTGACACAGGAGCATCCTGGTATAGATGGTAGGACCTGGTTCCTGGGAGTATTGTAGCCTTGTTAAGTATTTCCTGTTTATCTTAAGAGCAATTACAAATTAATTAAGGGCTTTTAATAATTTATATTGTGTGTGTGTGTGTCTGTGTGTATGTGTGTGAAATAGATACATATTTAAAGAAAGTCTTCTCTAACTGCAAGGCAGAGAATGGATTGAATAGAAGAAAGAGTGTATTGGATACAGCAGAGTCTTACTCTTACTACCTTACTGTGATGCTTGCGGAATATTTTTTGTTGAACTAGTTTAACATCTATAGGGAAAATTAAAAGAGACAACTTGAGGATTTGTTTAATTCATACTTCACAAATACAAAAAGAGATTACAGATATTGAAAGCTATAAGCTTGTGTTAAAGTTTACAGTTCCATTATCTTGAGTTACAGTCTCTTTCTGAACATGATTAACATAATGGAATCATTTTGAAGTGTATACACACAAAATGCAAGTAGTCGCAGCTTTTACATCTATTAGGTTACTAAAGCAATTGTGATGAAGGATGTTTCCTTTGCCACACTTTACAGGAAGCCTCAGAGAGCCATGCTGTCTGTTAAAAATCACAAGGTAGCTGATGAAAACAGGAAATAAAGTTAGCAATGATATTTCAGCCATTATAATCTGTGAATAATGTTTGTTACAAATGAAAGAAAAGCAAAAACCTCATTTATAAAACTTATAGACAAGTAAACGTGAGAATTACATGTAGGGACTATAACATGTAATACATTTAACTATATGGAACTATGTGATGCTTTAATATCACTTTCTCCCTTAGTACTTGTTTTATGTTTCTTTTTCCTAAATAGGATTTCAGCCTGTGACAATTAGAAGTTAGAAGTGGTGTATGATGATTTGGGTCATTTCTACTTATTTTAAGTGCAGTTCACAAATGCGTATGGTTGTATGACACAATGAATTAAATGAAACCAGGTACTTTGGCGTTATATTATGGGTCTTTAGAAAGCACGTAAACATCTTGTTTTACAAATTATAGAGTTAAAATTTTTACATCATTTAGTGTTCCAATTAACATAAACCCCTGAATCTTGTGTAATTTTTCAAGGCTACAAGGGTCTGTTAACATTTTTACACAAATC
>NW_012101266.1:741260-797477 GCF_000951045.1 Mandrillus leucophaeus | reverse complement strand
AAAAAAAAAAAAAAAAGGGCTGGGTTAAATGTAATGTTTCTTGGATCCTATGCATCTCATCTTTCTTGGATTCCATTTTTATTGTGCCAGAATATCTCCTTAATTAACTTTTAAAGAATGGATGTGAAGGAAGGAAGTGTCTTTGTCCTTAATATCTAAAAATATTTTAATTTACTTTTACAAAACATTATTAATTTAGCCAGGAATTAAAACTGGGGTTGAAATAATTTGTCCTGGAACTTTTGAAGTTACTGGTAAAATGTCTTTGACTGTCTGTTCCTCCTGAATAAACTGTATTGATCATGTGATTTGTATTTTTTCTCAGTGTCTTGAAATTGACTTTTCTTTATTTTTCATTCATTCTCATCAGCATTCAATTGGTCCTTTACATTTGAAGCTCCATTTCTGTTGCAAACCATGAAATCTTTATTCTTCCATTATTTATTTTATTATTACCATCTCACATTTTCTCTTTTTCTGTTTCTGGAACTTCTTAATCAGTTATTGAAGCTCCAATATTGATCTTTTTGCTCTATGTCTTTTAACTTTTTTCTTGTAGTTTTAAAATATATATTTACTTTATATTTGATATTTCTAAGATTTTATTTTTATCTTTCAGCCTATTAATATTTTTTAAATTTAGCATTTGTTTTATATTCCAATTTTTTATTTTATGATTGCTTATGTTTTACATATGTTATTATTTTATAACTGCAGTACATTTTCAAGCATCTCTAAATAGATTAATTAGATTTACTACAAAGTTCTATTTAGTTCACTAATAATGGCAGCTTCATCTTCAACATTGATCAATTCATTCATTTTGATCCTTCTGTTTTGTGTTGTTGCTTATCTCAAAAATCTCATGAAACTTAGTCATATGTTCTTAAAATATAGATGTTTTAGAATCTTCCCATACATGGAGCAAGAGCAAATGGCTGGATGTTGTGACTCCATCTTCATGACTTTCCCAGTGGAAAAAATGAAGAGCTTTATTCAGAGCTGCTGTTAACCATACTCAGAGCATTCTTATCCACAGACATTGTTCCATATTTTTATAGCAAGGATTTCAGTTTTTTTGTTAAGGTTATTAGCTGTTACTATGTTGCCAGTCGTGTTGAATGTGAAAGAGTATGGGGCCATTAGACACAATGTGTCTTGTGAAATACAGTGATTCAACAATGCCCCACTCTAACTTTTATATTACTTATCACTTCCACTCTTTCTATATTCCACTTTAAAATTTGAAATTCTTCTGGGACGTCGTCAGTGCTTTTTCCACCTTTTTAATTAATTCACCTGTATATTTATAAAAATCTCTGGTTAGATTTCACTTTTCTCTCAAAGTTTTCTGAGTTTATTACTATACTTCTTTACTCTCATTTAAAGATGATCTGAGGAGGAAGACATGAAGTACATATGGTTAGTCTCATTTAAACTAGAAACTTATTTTTTTATCCTCAGTATCTTACATATTACCAGATGAATAGTACTTGCACAATAAATACTAATTGAATCCAATTGAACACAGAAAAATAAGACAAATTGCATCATTATAGTTTTACTTGCTTTTGACAAAAAATATTAGGTAGTAAATACTTAATTTATCAGGCTCAACTATAAATAATGATTGTTGTCTATTTTAAAATCTAGTTTATTTCCAGAGAACAGGATGTAAGTTGCCACTTATATGCATATTACAAAAGGAAACAACACAATACCTCCCAAAAATGCACCTTACTCTGTTTCCAGAAAAACTTGCAAAAAAATTAGTAAACATTTTTAAGTATATATCCTCTATATTTACCTTCTGACAGTATGATTAGACGTGTACCTTTGTGTGGGTGTGTATATTTATTGTCACTATGTGTTTGTTTTAGTATCTCTTTCAGAGAAAGCTTGTTGCTTTGGAATATCCTTTCTTCTTTATTTTGTAGAAGAACCATATCCCAGATAAAAGTCTGCATTCCCCAGTATCCGTGTTTCAAGATGACTTTATTTTGACTGATGAGATGTCAGCAAATAAAATGTATTGCTTCTAAAACATCTCCTTAAAAAAGAGTAGTTATGACTTCCCCACCCTTTTTCATTCTACCTCTTGAAATGTATATGTGAAAGCAGGGCCCCAGTCCTCAATTTGGACATGAAAATGGAGCCCACCCCCTTGGTATAGCAGAGCAGAAAGTTACACAGACCTTGGGTCTCTGACATCAAGATCGTCTAACTTACTCTGGATTTTTCAAATATATCAAGGAAAAAAAGAAAGAGTTAAATAATACAATTATGGTGCTTGAGATGTTTCAGACTGCAAAGAGAGACATGCTTAGTTGCTTTAGGTGGTAAGAACTTGGGAACAATGTGGAACTATGTCAGGAGCTGATTGGCCTCATCTGTAAGAAACAATAATATTGTAAATAAAATGTGATTCCTCTAGAAATCCAAAGACAGGCCTAGGAACCCAATGCAGTTCTAGTCTTCCCTTTGAAAACAAGCATTTAGTGAAGATCTCCTGAGCGACTTTTTCACACTGGACATTGGACATTTTCAGAAGTCAAGAGAGGGCCGAGTCACTCCTAATTTTAAAGTTTTTATAGATTATTCTACATAAATAAATACAAAGAGAAGTTAACCAAATTGTGAGACAATTTATATATTTCCATTTATGACATTGTTTCTAACGCAAGTAGAATTCAGTATAATTTTACCTTTCAGAAGATAACCACAGGATTTATTCACACATATGAATTCATATACAGTGTATCAGAAATACTGTGCTCTAGCAGCAGAACACAGAGTTGTAGGCTGTATAATGAAGTGCTTATTTTCATCCTGTCAGTAGATCATTAGGATAGGTGGGTAGAGATTTTTCACATTTTATATGAAGTGCGTGTGCGGTGACTATGAACTCAGGGCAAAGTGGCCTTCCTGTGCTCTGTCCTTGCTGGAATATCCTCACTGTTGACTCCACCACTTCCTGCCTCGCCTCTGTTAGGCTTATATGAGGGCTCTTCCAGAGGAGGATATGCCAGTTGCTCTCCTATATATTATGCCTGTGTTGGACACAGTTCTTTTACCCACCAGCGTTTGGACTCAGCTACTGAGAAAGATCAAACAGTTATGGGAAGGTAGTGTTTTTTACCTGTCTCCTTCTCTTGTTAGAAATTCCTATAGCTCCCATTAATTTCTCTTTTCAGTTCTTCGCTGATAATGCCACCATATTTAAAATGTCATTGTTTTTATAAGTCAACCTTAAAGATTTTACAGGAATCTATAAATGTTCTTGGAAAGGTTTCAGTCAGGGTTAAGTTCCTTATTTCTCTCCATTAAGTTTGTTATTGAAAATTCTTGTGGTTGAGAATTGTTGACAAGGAGGAGCTAAAGATTCACTCAAATTGAAAGAGGTGTACATTTTGTTTTGTTCTTAAGGCAATTGAATTATATATTTTTTTATTAAACAATATAAGTAAGATTTAGGTTCTAAATGCACTTAGTGCTATATGGAAATTTATTTGAAGGAAAATATATACTTAAACTCTTGTAGTTGTTTTGGAGTTGGACTCAACTGCTTTTTGTGTCAAGCTTTGGAGCAAAGCTTTACGAGTTAGGCAAAATAGGAAGAGAGCTCACCAGGTCTCATGAATTCTGTATTTTTCTCTGTCTAATCCATTTTATATGTCTTTCTGGGCCATCTGGAATTGGAGGGATTAAAGATGGTGAAAATCAGACCCAACCATGGAAAGGGGGGGTAGCATGGAAATATTGGCAATAAATGGCTTTTTTCATAGTGTCTATATTTATTCAATTCCCTCACTAGACAAATACTTAGTGAATTCTTACTATGTGTAGTCACTGTGCTCTCTGCCAGGGATAAAAGATGGAAACACATGCTTATATGTTCTGGGGGAATACACATAAATAGACAGTCCTAATACATTAAGGCAATTGTAGTATTAAAAGGACAAAACACAGTGGGAGCATAGGAAAAGGAGCTACTAATAGTTTTCTTATCTTGCTGCTTTGCTGAATTTGTTTACCAATTCTAATAGTGTTTTGGTGGAGTCTTTACTCTTTTCTAAATATAAGATCATATCATCCACAAAGAAAGTTAATTTAACTTCTTATATTCCAATTTGGATTCCCTTTATTTCTTTCTCTTATCTAATTGCTCTAGCTAGGACATCTGAATTCCACTCTAATGACACCTCTATGGTGCCATTACCCTTATTCATTGTAGTTTAATTTTGTAGAAGTAATATAAACTGAATTTGGATTTCCACAAATAACTTAGATTATATAATTATTTAATTTCTTCTAAATCTGCTTTTCTGTTTCGAAATTAATTAGATATATTTATCCATATGTGAAAATACTGAGCTCATGTGAGCTCGTATTTATCACTATTCTTAATTATTCCAGTCTACTATAGCTTCCTTTTTATACATGGTTTTAAAAACCTCCTGGGATTTTCAAACACAACTTCTGCCATTATCCTTGTTTTAAAACTCTCTTTGTTTCACTGTGATTAACCAAGTCCTCCACAGACCCGAATAGCCACAATTATTTGGACAAATGACTCAATTTCAAGTTTGAGATACATTTTTTCTGGATACCTGATGTTTACGTGTGGATGTTCCCAGATTTGTGATTGATGCCATGCTATCTTCTCACCTCCAATTGTCTGCAAAAAATCTATCCCTTCAGTCCTACTTTGTTTCATTTTGTTTTTTCTTTAATTTCTATCATGCCTGTGGTTACTATTCCTTTAGGTGCAATTTCATACTTTGAAATACCTTAAGCAAAACAGAGATGTGCAATTATAAGGATATAGTGGATTCTTTTTCTAGGTGATTTATTTACTTCTCACTTGACTGTAATAAAATCTAATTGGTTAAGTAAATAAAATGCAGCACCCTTTAGTATGTTTTCCACATAGCATCAGTAAGGTTTACTTATTTTATTTCTTTCTAAATCATTTAGCTAATGTTAAATATTTACTATTCAACCTTAAGAGAAAGGGAAAGAAACCCTGCCCTTTGCCACAACATGGATGGACTTGGAAGACATTATGCTAAATGAAATAAGCCAGATACAGAAAGAAAAATATTGCATGATCTTACTTATATGTGGAATCTAAAACAACAACAACAAAATCAGTGGTTACCATGGTCTGAGTTGGGGGTCAGGGAATGGGGAAATGTAGGTCAAAGGATACGAAATAGCAAATATGTAGGATGAACATGTTGAAAGATTTAATGTACAATATGAGGGCTATAGTTAACAATATTGTATTGTATTTAGGATTTTTGCTAAATGAGTAGATTATAGCTCTCTTGTTGGGGAGAAATGGGTAACTGTGAGATGATGGAGATGCTTATTCATTCCACTGTAGAAACCACTTCACTGTATATGCATTTTATAACCTAATGTGTACCTTAAATATCCACAATAAAATTTATTTAACAAATGTTAACATTTTCTCAGAATGACTTTATATCCTTTTAAAAGCAATAAAATACTGATATTATGTAGCTGATGACTTTCCTCATTTGTTCCTGTTTCTCCTTCTCTGAATTTGATGTGTATTATCTATTTCTATGTATTGACTAAACTACCTGTGCTTCTATGCCTAAACAAGATATATCTACTGAATATATCTTTTTATTATTTCTTAAAATATTCAACATTAGGTTTTCGAGATTTATCCCCACTGATACATATAGCACTAGTTAATTCATTTTAACTGCTTTATATTTGCTAACACAATCACTTTTTAATAGATATTTAGGTTGTTTCAAATTTCTTGCTATAACAAAAATGATAAACCTACAGGGAATATCCTTGTGTATTTTCAACCCCGTGAACATCTATCGGACTTTCCCTGGCATAGTCAAGGTTGTGTTCCTAGTAGAATTGCCACAAAGTGTGTACCTTATTCAATTTATAAGGTATTCTTTAAAAGTTGTCTGAACTGACTGAATTTACATTTGCACTGACAATGTATAAGTTCCAATTATACACATCATCACCAACAACTGGGATTATCAGGTTGTTTCATTTTTACCAAATCATTGAGTTTGAAATGTTATGTTGTTTTTTTCAAGTTTGCATGACCTCAATTACTAGTAAGACTGAGTGTTTGGAAATTTGTATTCACTTGATGTGAATTGCTACTTCACAATCTTTTTTCCACTCATATATGTGTGTACACATGAACATGAACTCTAAATTATATTTTATTTATTTATTATTCACCTGAGTTGGTATCGATACTATACTGTTGCTTTGCTTAAGAAAGATTTGGACTAAGTTTTGTGCTTGGAATTAATATGGCTGCATCAGGTTGCATTTGGATATTTGCCTGATATATCTTATTTCTATAACTTTATATTGTCTTTCTGTGTCTCTTTTTGACAGCAATCACTACTTTTATCCATTATTTTAATCTATTTACACTCTTGTGATTACAAATATATTGGCATCACTTATTCTATTATAGAGTAACTTTCATTTACGGTGCTTTTTGTTGTGATAAAATTTAAGATTTCTTATTTTCTGCCTTTTTAGATTTATTGAATTTCCTTTATTCACTTTTTATTTCTTATTTATTTTGGAAGTGATAATTTTCTACCTGTTATTTCAATAGTTTCTCTAAAATTTGCACCTGTAGTTTTGACTTAATAAAGTTAATCAGTATCAGATAGATAATAATTTTCCTCACACACACAACAAAGACAATGACCTTAAATAGTTTAATTCTGATTGTCCTACAATCAGACGTGTTCTTTTTCCTAGTATTTTCACATTTTTCTTACCCCGTCCCAAATTAGTCATTAATATATTATGTTTTGTAATCAATGTATAACTTGACTTACTTGTTTACCAATGCCTTTGTTTATCTATGCTTCTTGCATTCCAGTTCTTCCTTCTGATTATTTACCTTTCGCTGAATTTTCATTTATCAATACTTTCAATACTGAGCTATAAGAGCAATACTCTCTCAGTCTTTGTTGTCTAAAAATGTCTATTTCTCTCACTTCCATATCAGGTAAACTATATTAACATTCCCAATTACTTTTTCAGTATGAACCTATTTCTAAATTATCTTAGGACCACTGTTACTTGTGTGAAAATCTGTCAGCCTAATTTTTGTTACTCTATAAATATTTGGTGTTCCCTTTTTTGTTGCTGTAAAACTTTTATCATTGTTTTTCAGTGTTTTCTAGTTTCACTATGGTATGTCTGGGTGAGAGTTTGTTTATATTTTCTTGTTCGAAACTCTGTATACTTCAACTAGAGGACACTTCAGTTCTGAAAGTACTAATTCATTGTCTGTTTGAATACTCCTCTCACTTCTGCAACTCTTTAAAAGAAAAATATGTGGTACTTTATCACATCATCTCAAAGGCTCTCACAGGATAGCTGCTACCTAACTCTCCAACCTCATCTCTCACAGTACCCTTGAGACAAAACAGTCTTTAAATCACTGACATTCAGGTGATCTCTTCTGTCAGAGGGCCTTTATCAGGCTCTTTCCTGAGCAGATGCTTGAACCACTCTTCTGCCAGTAAGCTCCAACTCATCCTTACAGAATGCTTCACTCACTTTCTGATGGGGTCTTCCTCTTCCCTTATAACAGCTTGTATTCTTCAGAGTACCTAAGCTAGTTGCACTTTTACAGTTACTTGTTTGAGGATCTAGTCAAAGTCAGGCCCTTTCACTGGATTCCCTGCTCCATGAAAGCAGCGTTTTGTTTGTTTTTTATTCTCTTGGAATTTTATAAGCACTCGGGACATGACAACGTAGAGACTGAAACCAGGTAGGAAGCGTAAAACAAGCAGGAACGGAGGTGGCATTTATTCATCCTGAAAATCAGCTTCACTTCCCTCATAAAAGACATGTTTTCTCTCCTTTGCTGCAGAATTTACTACGATAAAATGTGTGGGGTAGATAACCTCCAGGTGAAAGAGGACAGGGACCCAGGAGCCAAGACTGTCTCTCTACCTCTCACATTCTTTAGATAGCCTTTCACTTTCTAGACAGAGCTGGTGAATATGCAACCAACTCGGTGGTCATTTATGGATAAATTCTTTTCTTCCCATTTTCTTCTAGAATAACTGAACAAGTTTTGAAGTAACAACCACTTCCAGAAATCAAATCGGAAAGAAAATGCTTTTTGCTCACACTTAAACTCAAGAAATAACCCTCGGAGCATTTACTTAACAAATCCTTGCTGAGCCCCTAATTAATACCGGTTGTTATGTTAGGCCTTTAGAATGCAATAGGAAAAATTTTAAGGATGTGTCAGAGTTAACCAGACTAAGAGAAGAAGGAAGAGCATTTCAGGAAGAAATAATGTTTTGTGCAAACATTCTATGGCAGGAAGCAGACAGGCGATTTTGAGGATCTAAAGAAGACCAGAGAGACTTGGAGCAGAAATACAGAGTTGAGGATTGAGAGTTATTTAGGAGCATGAGACAGTGACTGGAACCGACTCATACTAGCTAAAAAACCAATCATATTTTTTAAAATTTTGTGAGCTGGTTGGTTGTTAAACATAACAGTTATTAAAAGTGAAACTGGGCCGAAGCGAGTGGATCATGAGATATGCGTTCGAGACCAGCCTGGCCAACATACTGAAACCCCGTCTCTTTTTGTATTTTGTAAAAATACAAAAAAATTAGCTGGGTGTGGTGGCAGACATCTATAATTCCAGCTACTTGGGAGGCTGAGGCGGGAGTATTGCTTGAACCCAAGAGATGGAGGTTGCAGTGAACTGAGATCGCGTCACTGCACTCCAGCCTGGACAACAGTGTAATACTCTGTCTCAAAAAAAAAAAAAAAAAAAAAAAAAAAAAAAGTGAAACTGTGTAAACTTGTAATTAAACTAATTACATTAAAACCAAAGGTTTTCTAATTGTTCCCTGTTATTTTAAATTATTTTACTGCAGTTCACTATTATTTGTACTCCTAAGTTTATATATAGTATACTTTTTACTTGTGTACTACTGTACATTTATTCCCAACCTCAGACTCAGTAATGTCGCATTACTAACGTGAAATCAACCACAGTGGGATTTTACGCAAAATCTTTCGAATGAAGACTTCCTTACACTGCCAAGAGCCAGGTGATAAACACCAGTATTCCACCGAGTGAGACTGTACTGTGCAGAGTCCTGGTGTAGAATCCTGAAGTCTGTCTTAAGAATTGATCTTTATCACAGGAGAAATGAGCAGACATATAAAGGATTTAAATGGGGAGTTAACAAAAGCACATTTCTGCTTCGAAAAACAAAAAAGAAAAGAAAAAGAAAAAGTCATTGAGACTACTGAAATGAAAAAGGAAGTAAAGTGGCTTTAGATAGTCCATATGGCAAATCATAGAGGCTCAGAGTAGGATGACAGAAGTGAAAATGGAGGAAAGTGAATGGATTTAAGATTCATTATTTAGGAGCTAAAATAGAAGGACTTGTTCTCCGGACCAGAAGGCGAGTGAAAGGATGGTATCCAATATAGTTTCTGGATTTCTGATTATTCAGATGTGAGGTTTGTACTGTCATTTGCTAAAATAGAAAATACTAGAAGAAATTTGTGGAATTTATTATATTTGTTGAATGTTTTGAAACTGCTGAGTTTGCAGGTCTTTGAGATATCCAAAGACTGAACCCTGGTGGCATTTACCTGCCTGCTGGAATCAATCACTTAAGAGTCTCGTTGGGAAGAAGTAAAGTCTATATCCTGTCCAACATCTAGATGCTTTTGGTGTTTTCATTTTGAGCCCAATCCTGCCACCATGTGACAAAGAGCCAACTTCACAGTTGATTAAACTTAGACCTAAGTAAAAGAGGAGGGAGCAATCTCCATATGGAATAAATGGGATGGAAATGTGTGAAATGAAGGAACTGTCTCCTTACATAAACTATTTTTAAAACAGCCCGTTAACTTTTCCATTCTTATATATGTATAACAGTGCATATATGGTGGCTATGAGAATAGCCTCCAAGACCTCTGAATGCAGAGTGTAAATGACTGAGGACCCTGATGTTGTACTCTAAGAGCCAGCATTTCAGCAGTGACCACACTGCTGCTCCCAGCCAATGACTGAACAGGGCAGAGACACTAAGGTAGCCCTGTTATGGGAGATGTCAGACTCCCCAGTATCCTTGCCAAACTCTCCTTAGAACTGCATTGTCTAAGATACTTCCATTCAATGTTCCTGTCTTCACAACCTTTCTCCTTAACGTGGGTGATGACCTGCCTTATGCTCTGATGCCTCTGCCAGCCTTATCTGAGTCCCTGGCCCCTGTGCCCGGTGCCTGTGGTAGCCCTTGACTGATGTGACTTCATGTCATTCCCCCAGTGATAGTAAACGTCTGCTTTTTATTAGTTTCGCGTCCTGGGCCCAAATACTTTTCTTTCCCTTTCTGCAAGGTGAGACAGCTTTTGCTTCTACCCTCTCTCAGAAGCAAAAGATCGTTGCCTGTATCTTACAGGTTGGAGGGTTTCTTGCTAACACACCAGTAAAGGTTCTGCTTTATAAGGAAGAACAGTCTGAGAAGTGGATGGGGTTTTGTGCCTGTGTGCCCAACAGGGCCTCTCTTCCATCTCTTTTCTCCTCTCAGCCTGAGAGGTCTGTGAAAAGGAGGCCATGAGTGAGTACAGATGTTACTGTGTCTGAGACTTCCCAGGATTCTAAATTGTCATAATAGCACATATTCAACCTTTAATTAGTCATCAAAGTTTTAGTTGTTTTCTTTACCCACTCTGATGGTTGCTGCTTTTTTTCCTGTGATTTTCTAAAGGTTGAACAGTTGATGTCTTCTGTATATCCTCAGAGGGCTTGAAACTCTTGACAGTTCAGTTCATTTGGTTGCTTTGTGAGGTCAGGTCTCTGTTGGTCTCAGGAAAAGTTATGATTTTGCAGATGATCTTTTTTTTTCTTATTTCAAGATTGGAAGCAATGTTCTCCTACAGCTTTCTACATGTTAAGCAGAAGGGAAGCACTTTCTGATTATTTTAAAACATCAGTTATATTTCTGCATCAAGTTTCATATTTTATGGGTGGGTATATCAGAGTCAGAAATAGAATGCATATATAAATCATATGTTATGTTCTAGGCATGTGAAATTATGTTATCAAACAGTTGGTCCTCTGTGTGATGGTCAATATTCTGTAAATTTATTGACTGAAAACATCAAGCAGCAATGGAATGCTCAGTTCAATATCAGTTAAAGCTTCCATAGCAGATTTCCCCTAGACAAAAAGACATTGTTTCTAGTATACTTTGTTTGGGTCATTCTTCAAAACAATTACCTTGTCCTTTCCACCAGGTGGTTGACCAGATTGACACCCTGACCTCTGACCTACAGCTGGAGGATGAGATGACTGACAGCTCCAAAACGGACACGCTGAATAGTAGCTCAAGTGGCACAACAGCCTCCAGCCTAGAGAAGATCAAAGTGCAGGCTAATGCACCGCTTATTAAACCCCCAGCACACCCATCTGCTATCCTCACGGTCCTGAGAAAGCCAAACCCTCCACCACCTCCTCCACGGTTGACACCTGTGAAGTGTGAAGACCTCAAAAGGGTGGTTCCAACTGCCAATCCCGTAAAGACCAATGGCACCCTTCTACGAAATGGAGGCTTACCAGGTGGACCTAACAAAATTCCAAATGGAGATATCTGCTGCATACCCAACAGTAACTTGGACAAGGCTCCAGTTCAGCCTCTGATGCATAGACCTGAAAAAGACAGATGTCCCCAGGCAGGGCCTCGAGAACGAGTTCGGTTCAATGAAAAAGTACAGTACCATGGCTATTGTCCTGACTGTGATACCCGGTATAACATAAAAAACAGGGAGGTCCACTTACACAGCGAACCTGTCCACCCACCAGGAAAGATTCCTCACCAAGGCCCTCCCCTCCCTCCTCCACCCCATCTCCCTCCTTTCCCACTAGAAAATGGGGGAATGGGAATAAGCCACAGTAACAGCTTCCCCCCTGTCAGACCTGCAACTGTGCCTCCTCCCACTGCACCAAAACCACAGAAGACGATCTTGAGGAAATCAACCACTACAACCGTGTGATGTATGCCATTAAAAAAAAGTTTTTTTTTTAATTTTCTATATTATAAACATAAAATAATAAGTAACGAGCACTTTCTACTCAAGCAATAAAAAGCCCAAATATATTAATCCTGCATTCAGCAAAGTGGCATAAAAATCACCTGGTAAGTATGCAGCACATTGCTTATATCCTGGGTATGCATTATTTTAAATGTTGTATCATTAAAAACCTCAGAATGATGAAAAATACGAATGCATTGTTTTTGCAATTGACCTATGACAAACTGTGAACCTGCAGATTTCACCTATTTTGATTTACTATAAGAGCTGGGATTTGATTCATTTTATTTATACCTAAGTCATCTATGCATTAACATGTCATATTCTTAACTTTGATCTAATGCTTTTTACTAGGAAATTTTAATACTGAAGGACTATTTTATTATTTTTTTCTAAAGATGTTTGTCACTAGTTTTTCATTATTAAATGCTGAGGCCAATACCAAGAAGTTTATTTTCTATATTATACAATTATGAATTACGTGCTCAGCTATATATGTAATAAAATACTTTGGTCTGTGGAAATACTGTTAAATCAATAAACAATAGTAAATAATGACAAAACCAAATGTTCCTCAGAATTAAACTGAAGTAGTGGTTCATTTAATCTCATTTAACATTCCTCAAAATGGGCAGCAAATCTGACAGAGTTTGGAGAAGTTACAGTGAGTGTATATCAGAATTTTCTAAATGCAATATCATATTCCACATCATAAATAGAAATTTACACACTACATATTTTATATTTCCATTTGGTACTTCAAGAGCCTTCTGTCGAACTCTCCCTATGTTGCCAAGCCCTCCTCATACTCAGCATTCTTCCAGGATGGACCCTAAACGATTACATTGAGGCTGTAGGGTGTTTTGCCTCCTGCATTAGCAAACTCTTTGCCTCCCCAAGTGAACCCACATTTACAGGAGAATTATAGGGGGAAATCTGAATGCTTCTGGTGTCAGGAGGTGTTCAGCATTGGGCATAAGTTTTTCCCCCTCAGAGCTGAAAGATACCGTGGGCTGTTGCTGTCCTCTAAAAGAAAGAGAAGGAATCTTTCCTTCTAGCATCAACTAAAAATCCTCCTCTTCAGTCTTATCTACCAGCTTAAGAAACTTTACCCACGCGTGGGCCAAATTTAACTTCCAATTGCCTTCCTTTCAATTGATGAGATATGTTGTCCTGGAGCTGGAAATGAGTTTCTCTCCCCTAGAGTTATGATGAGGACAGGTTCCTGAAAACAAAATTGGTTCATTTAGTGGTAAGAGTAGAGGGAGTCATCTTTTGTGGAAATGTAGTTATTGCACAACTTGATACAGAATCCGATGGCTTTTATGAATATTTGGCTTTTGCTCTCAAAATTGTAATCTTTGCACAGGGAGGTAGCCTTCAATCATATTTCTTTCTTGCCTTTTTCAAGTGAGATCATGGTAATTTAAATAGTGTTTTTGACAGCATCCTATTAAAAATGATTATATATTTTAGATGGAATACAAAAAGAAAATAGGCCTTCTCTTTTGAAGGAACAATCAAATGAGTAAAAAACAGAATGTCATGTTAAATATTTACTCAGCATGCATTATGTTTCATAGATGTTGGACATGAAGATAATGAAAGCAAAATAATCAGACATATAATAATCGGAAAGTTACAAAACATAGATCCATAATCAAGAAAGGCCATAATCTAAAATGTGTTATCTGTATTATCAAGAAGTTTAATAGATATGAGCCAGGTAAATAAATAATAGGCTTATTAAATACCAAAATAATATGTTCTTAACTTTTCAATGCATGCATTTAGTCTTGATATAAATAAAGCCAGGGTTTTATCATATTTCTAGGGTTAAATAATTACTTCGTTTCACATGTCTATCAAGAGCTAGACCGTTCAATATTATACACAGTTGTAGAAAACATGCAGTTTTCTTTCTTCAATTCATCTTTCATCTTCCGCCAGTTACTGTGACCTAATAATCAACCTATAGTTTAATACTGTGACACTTTTCGATGTCTGGGATCCAAACCTGATCCCAAGGTAGAGCTTTCTAGCAACGACACATCACCCACAGAACAGATAATTTCCTTGCAATAAAGCAAGATGAATAAATTGAAACATTCAAGTTGGTTGAGTAAAGACATTGAGCCAGACGCCTAGAAACAATTGCAGAGTTCCAAATCCATTTCTCTTTCTCTAAGTATAGGCAAACCTTCTCCATGAAAGACCATATTTTTCTGTGTGATTGGTGATATATACCAAAACTACATTTGTTTTTATTCAACACATAAATAATTAACTACTGGCTTAGAAATCTGAGTTAAATACCATCCCCCAAATGTTATAGTTTTGACCTTGCTAATAAGGACCTTACTTTTTTATGATAGTTTATTCATAATCAACATTTAATGTTAGATTACAGCAGTCTTAGGACTTATTTTGAATTTATTTACTCTATGCTGTTTCATTTTTTATTAATGCATGGAATATATTGTACCAATATGTTTTCTTGCCCAAGTGATAATATTGCCACATTCATTGGAACTTAGTTATAGTTTTACATATATACAAACTTGTAAAACAGAAAGCAGTTAACATAGAGCATCATAATATTTGCCTGCAAACTTATAATTAAAATGTCATAAGTGGCAGCACAGTTTTTGTAATCAGCCAACATTGCTTTCAAAATGTAAATGTTGAAGTGCAAGCTCTACACATCATCCATTAAATCATCATAAAATAGAGTACATACTTCCTCTTCCTAAAGACCATAAACAGAAATGTTTTCCTCAAATACTTGAGACTGCATTTTGGTAACAGTGTGCATTTGAACACTTTTATTTACACATAGTGTTTACCACAGAGCCAGCATTCATACTCCTTTGAAGGTGACGTTTCCACAAAATGTAAAATGGTAATACACTTCTTATGATAATCTCCATTCATACTGTAAAAATAGGGCATATTTCAAAAGGCATGGTACTCATTAATTAAATTGGAATACACTTTTTTTTTTATTTTTTTACTTTAGACAAAGATTTTCCCATTTTTGGAGTTTATTGTATTTCTACTGATGAAAGGTGAAAAGAAAATAAAAATTGATCAAAGTTATCTTCCACCTACCAATAGTTGTAGCAGTTGTAAAGGGAAATAAAACACATTTTTAAGGTCATGCTTAAGCCAAATCTAAAAATATCTTCACAAAAATACAAGGGCATACAAAAACAAATTTTTCACTCTTCCAATTTATGTTATTATATCAATTTCTTCCCTCATTCATTGAATAATATTGGAAGAAATGAATCTACTATTAGCAGAAGTGGTTTAATTAACCTAAATTATCCTGTGTTTGAATTATAACTGCATCCTAATTATTCAATGAATAAAGGAATACGATACAGTTGATACAGCTTTCTGTGGACAGATGAGCATGACCGGAATAGCAGCTACTCACAGTCTCTGAAACTATACAAGACCTTGAATCTACAAAGTTTAATTATAGCTCTTTCTGGGTGCTCCATGAAGAAAGGTCTGCGTTTAGTTCTGCATATAATTGCACAAGGAATGGTGTGATCAAGTCATGAATCACTGCCTTGACTGAATTTTTTTCCATGGATTGTTTGTGATAATGCGATGCTGAGTCTTGTAATTATCCTGACGATTTTGTTTCTTGCTTCTAATTCTCTGTCGGCAGCACATCTTGCTATAACCTATGTTCCAAGTTGTAGCAGAAGATTACATTGCAATGTACTTCGATAAAATACTGATGATTTCTAAGTGGGGAAATGATTTATGAGCAATAAAGTTCTATAAAAAGCCGTATCACGAAAGTAGATAAAGTGCACAGCATCGGACAATTACTAGACATTTTCACAAAATCACATCACATTTTCTGGGTCAATGTGTAGCTATGACACATTTAAATGTTTACAGTAAACATTTTGGAGTTTTCGAATTATTCGAGTTACGTGATTCTGAAATAATGGCAGATGTGATGCTATGGTTAGGGCACACAGTAGTGTTGAACATAAAACTGCAATTAGTCGTATCTTCATGGAGTAGCAATTGTGAAAGCTGTCATTTCATTTGAGCACTTGGATTTATCATTCTGATCTATCGGGGGGGAAAAAAAAACTTGAAGTGTAATATAAATAAGCTTTACAAATAACTCTCTTTAAAATATGGTTAAGCCGACATGGGGTATGGAATTGTGTAAAGACAAAGGGAAAATAAGGAGGAAATATTGCTTATAATTTATAATTTCTAGACTCATCAAATATAGGTAGACTAATATTAACTTCTTTCTCAAACTTAACATATCTCTAATACTAATACATAACATAGGAATTAGTACACTTATTTGCAAATGGAGTAATTCCAGACCTCAGTTTCAATATTCTGCCAAAATTTTCCCCTTGATAAGTGTTGGCCTGGCATTTTGTGCTGCCAGTATGACTCACCATGCTTTTTCTCTCCACAGTATTGCCCCTTAATTGTGTTCTTCATAGCCCCAAACTTTGTAAATCTTTCCTTTATTTCGATCAGTTATTTTGACACTTGAAAGGGGTTACCCAATGTTGTTTTGACATTCTTAATGTGTTTGATCTTTGCAGAATATGAAAGGGATTTCAGGCAATTTAGCTACCATCTAAAATGAATGAGCTGCTGAATAATGCAAGCCTTATTTTCTCATGTATTTTACCAGTGGCTTCACCTTTTATCTTTTTTCTCTAAGTTCAAAGACTATTATTTTGGATCTTTTCCCTAAGAAGTTCTGATTCCATAGAATTATGCCATTGACCCTGAATTTGTCACTATCATACACTAGTGTTTCACTTGTGAATTTCATCTATTTAACATTGACCCCTAAAGCCAAAAGTAGCAATAGATCTACTCCATGGAACCTCTAAAGAGTGCATTAAAACTCTCTCTAATAAAAGCATTTCTATACTTTTGTTATTAGGCTATGGATATGATTTCCCTGTATTTCATAATGTAATTGTCAATTATCCTAACCACTCAAAGGGATTTTAGACCAGCTAAATAAAACAATGTGTGCCTCAAGTGGGTCAGGGTTCATGGCAGCAAGATACGTGCTATCTAATCCTTATCAAGGGCTTACTTTATTCTAAACACTCTTCTAAGGGTTTTACGTGAATATAAAACATTTCCTCATAACATCATTTTTTCCTTCGACCCGATGTCTTGGACACAATTATTATCCACATTTTACATATGAGAAAACTGCGGTTTTGGAAACTGGTTGCCCACGATCTTAGGGCCAGTAAGTGGTCAAGCGGAATTATAAGGCAGGCAGTCTGCCTCCACAATCCATATTCTTTACCATCTTTCAGCAGCACCTAAAGCATCGATCCTGCATTGTGTACGGGTAATCTGTAGAGTTGAAAGTCATCGTTTTCTGGAATTTGCCTTAGAAGGCTGTTGGGAGATATAAGATAGAAAAATAAACGTATTTCTGTGTTAGCCAAGATAGACTAGGCTATATGCTATGGTAACAAATAACTCCAGTATCTCAGAAACATCTGAGTTCTTTGTTATGAACTCTGTGAGAGTTCATCCTGAACCTGGGAGAACCTTCAGAGCAGGAGTCTCTCAAATGGTTTATTCATTGGTAAAGACTGTGTTGACCCTGGGAATCCAACATTCTCATCGAGGATCATCACAACATAGTAAGGGGCAACTGGAGAATCTTATTGATGCTTTTACATCAGTTAAGATTTATGCACCAAAGATTGGTGCTTTGACGCCCTTGCATGTGTCGTTGGCCAAAACTAGTCACATGGCTTTTTTGTAGTCCCCCTATGCCCAGAAATGGAACGAGATCTGCATATGGGTGTGGGCCCAAGTCATAGCCATCGCAGTTTCAAAGGGGTAATTTTTTAGTGTCTGAATATTTTATAGACTCTTGAAGACTTTGTTTTCTTTTTGTATTACCTCATACTCACTTAATCTCACCATAAACTAGGATGTCATTTTATTTTAAACACAGATAGAAATGAATCTACTATAACTCTGCTAAAAGCTTAGCAGGAGGAATTAACAACATTTAGTATGATGAGGATTGAGGGTTTTTTTTTTTTTTACAAATTTTAACAACCATATTTGAATTCTATCTGAGAATAGTCACCAACAGGCATTTTTAAGTTAAACACTTTAGAATTTCATACTAAATTTTCAGTTGGCAAGTTTCTGAATAAATAATCTTTCAATTATAATTAGGTTCCCAAATGAATTGTCCTCCAAATATTACATAAACCTAATTTGAAGATACATACTAATCTCTCCAGAATAGCCAAATAAATATCATGATGTACTACAGAAATTTAGGACCATGATGATGTAAATTATGATATATGTATATATAATATTAATCTGGACGACAATATATTAGGATCAAAATATTGATTTGAAACAAGAAAGTCTGTGTTTGAGTCTCGATCCTCCCAGATTTTTTTTTTTTTTTTTTTTTGGAGACGGAGTCTGGCTCTGTCGCCCAGGCTGGAGTGCAGTGGCCGGATCTCAGCTCACTGCAAGCTCCGCCTCCCGGGTTCACACCATTCTCCTGCCTCAGCCTCCCGAGTAGCTGGGACTACAGGCGACCACCACCTCGCCCTGCTAATTTTTTTTGTATTTTTTAGTAGAAACGAGGTTTCACCGTGTTAGCCAGGATGGTCTCGATCTCCTGACCTCGTGATCTGCCCGTCTCGGCCTCCCAAAGTGCTGGAATTACAGGCTTGAGCCACCGCGCCCGGCCTTTCTCCCAGATCTTAAGTGCTCCTGAGAGAATTACTCAACCAGGTTTGAGATTTCATTTAAAGTATAGATAACGGTGCCACTCTTTCTACCTAACGGGGCTGTTGGGTCACTAAGTATGTATCTTGAGATTACCAGGACTACTCCATTACAGTGTAATAAACAATATCAACAGAAGGATGCTACAATTACACAAACCCCAGATGAACTTCTAAGGCAATGGGACTACAAGCTTTAGTTCTTTCCTAGACAGTAATGCTGAAATGCAAAATGGATGAGGCAACATGGATATGCAATTTCAGGATTCAACAAGTCTGCAACCTTCAGAGTCATTGAATAGACAGAGCCACTAAATTATTCTATTTCATTCTTTGCAGAGGTCAGAAACATGTTCCAAACTTTTATAATATCTTCTAGATTGGTGCTAACTAGACTATGTATGTTCTCATCGGAAATTATTATTTACTCAATGCTTTGCTTTAAATTTTACTGTGTTATTTGCATGGGATAAAAGCTCTTCTGCTAACACAAAATGGGTTACACACATAGTTAAGGTCAGTTGTATTTTCTGTTTATTTACTCAAACTTCAACTCTTTCTCAACCCATGTCTGTCTTGTAGTAACATTTATAGAAATGGTATGTATTACCCCTGCTTAATTTTATCTAATCCTTCACAAGGTCTTGGTCCTGTACTCATTCCTCAAATTACGTGGTTTCACATATTTTATTTCTAAATATGTATTTCTCTAGTAACATTAATTGTATATCTTCTATTACCACTCAGTTTCCTAACAATTTCCCCTGCATTCCTCCTCTGAAGGACACCACCTGACAACACGTTGTTATGAGGCCCTAATTACTTAATAAATGTGAAAATACTAAGAGTAAAACCTTGAACAAATACAAATCATTGTTATTAATTTGTGATACTTCTTACCAAATTACTCGCGTTCTTTGTTAATATGGTGGATTGTTTTTTATTTGCCTTAGTTGATGCTAATGATATTGTTTTCATCTTATTTATAAAGTAATCACTTTACTTAGATATTTTTATAGTTTATATTATCAGGTAAGCCTAATGATTTTCTTAGAACCTTACCGATTCATTTGTAGAAGTCTCATTTTTGATGGATTACATTTTGTGAATTAGGAAGTCAGCAAATGAACATGATAAAATTCTAAGAAAACTGAACCAAAAAGTATGGTTTATTAAACTGTTTTGACAAGTGTAGCCTAGTTTTAATTACAATAACACGTAATAGCACATGAATAAATGTATTTAGAATATAATTCGTGAAACTAAAGTCTAATACACTAGTAATCTTTGCATCTTCTAAAAATATTCATATAAGAATAAATCATCTTTTGTTTTAAAAAAGTCTAGGTTTATGGTTTAAAACTTAATTTATCAGTGATATTTTAAAAATTCTGACCATTAACTACTGCTTTGCTTTAATAAAAGTTTGTGATATATCTGAATACGTATTTCAGTGAAGGGCATTTCAAAAGGACTGAGAAGTGGAGTCCTATGGTTACAGTGATTTATGGCTTCACACATTCACCAGTATGAATATTGCCAATAAAAGTCCAAAAATATCATCTGGAACTATTATTTTCTACCAGTTCAAACCACTCTTTATGACAAAAAAGGAGTATTTGGATTGATTTATTTTATCTTCTTTTAAAAACTTGATAGTATCAAATAATGACTATCTTATGTGATATTGAAAATACAGTACTGAAGTTCTGGGTTTATAAAACGTTTCTTTTTCTAAGTGGACATATCTATCGGTTATTAGGGAATTAAAATTAGCTCCTCCATATGACTTCTCAGTAATTTTTCTAATTACCTAAACTCCAAATTTCAGCTATAGTTAGCTTTTCAATCTCTCATTTTTTTTAAATCTAAGTAATTTTAACTTTTTGCCATGTCTTCCTTTGTAAAGTCATTCCCAATGACTCTCCTCAGATGGGCTTTTGTTGTCTGCCTTCTGAAAGTTGCATTTGCCACCTGCCTGCTCATTTGACCTCTTGCCTTAGTTTCTACTCCATCCTGCCAACACCCAACAGAGAAAATTTCCTCTCACCATTTCATCTCAATCCAAAAATGTTGATGGTTTAGGACTGTCTGCTATTTAAAATTCTTACCTCTGGGCTTAGCAGTCCTAACAAAAACACCTCAAAGTCTATCTTTATAATCTCCCAATCTGGCGACCCCAAACCTGAGAAGGCTGCTCCAGCTGAGTAGTCTAATTACTGTTCCCCTGACATGCTTTGCTGCACCTTTTCCTGGACTTGTGACCCAGCCTGAAATAACTTCGTTTTGTAAGCCTTGCTCTGTAGATTTTCACCATTTATCTGAATCTTATCCTAACTTGTAAAAAAATCTATTCTAACCATATATATATAAAATCGGGGCGGTGACTCATGCCTGTAATCCCAGCGCACTGGCAGACCGAGGCGGGTGGATCACGGGGTCAGGAGTTCGAGACCAGCCTGGCAAAGATGGTGAAACCGCATCTTTACTAAAAAAAAAAAAAAAAAAAAAAAATTAGCCGGGCGTAGTGGCGGGCGCCTGCAGTCCCAGCTGCTCGGGAGGCTGAGGCAGGAGAATGGCATGAACCCGGGAGGCGGAGGTTACAGTTACAGTGAGCCGAGATCCCGCCACTGCACTCCAGCCTGAGTGACAGAGTGAGTTTCCATCTCAAAAAAACAAAAAACAAAAAAACAAAAAAACCCACAGTGGAATAATGAGTACAACACAGGTAAAAATTCACAAACAAAACAAAAATATATAGAGAAAAAATAATTGGTAATTAAATAAATATAGTTTTGTAGTGTGCATATTTTCTTAAATTAGCACTATTATTAAAGGCAACACTTACCATACCTACTTTTACTAACAAGAAACTATAGGGTAAATAAAGTCGAAGAAATGTAAAATGATTTAATTGAATTCCTTCACTTTATTGACCTCTTAATAGGCTGAATAAACTTGTGAAAACACATGCACAGAAATGTAAGTTTCCTCATTTGAGATAAATTATATTCCTATTTCCTCCAACAAAGTGGTTCTCTAGAGAAGATGAACTGCTACAAAGTGGTGTGTTAGAATCTGAATCTTGGTTCAGAAGAGGTAAGCAAGAAAATTTGAGCTAATGATGTAAAATGCTGTAACATATTCAGAAAGTGCTCAACAAAAAGAAGGAGAGGAAGTGGAAAATGAAATTAAGAAATATACACTCACCACAAAAAATATATGTGAAGTAATGCATATGTTAAATCGCTCAATGTAGCCATTCCACAATGCATACGTATTTCAAAACATGTTATACTTGATAAATACATATAAATGTTTTGTCTATTTAAATAAATAAATAAAAATGTTTATGAAAAAAATAAGCAATTAATATATTGTACTTAAAATTTGACCTGAACCAAGAAAATAAAATAAAAGTTAGGCCCTTAAATTAATGCATGAAGATTTAGTTACACTTTTATCACTTAGATTATAATATTTATGTTTACTTTTTTTAAACAAGTTTGAAAGGAAAACAAATTTGAAGATAGTCTCTACTTTGACTGACTTTATGTGGAGAAAAAGTTGCTTTTTCCTCTCAGAAGCAAATAGCTGATAAGAAGGATTTCTGAGACAGGTCCCTTGTATAAATGTTCCCATGAGGATGAGGCTTTTAGTTAGGTTTATATTTAGTCATTCAATTTCATGCATTTAAAGATCCATCTCATGCTAAACTCCATCCCAATCACTATGGTGATGTAGGTGGGACAAGAATGAGTACTCCCTGCTGGCAAATGATCTCCATGTCAGATACAAAGATAAAAATATAAGAGATAAATACAATTTGCAACTGGAATTGTACAGATGGCATTCTCCTTAAACCATCCTAAACCTGTCCACTTACTGGAATAAACACACAAAGTTACATGAGTTTTCTGCCCAGTGAGAAAATTCTAATAGTTTTAGTATGGTTATGTTCAGCATTTACATCAAATTTATTTTCTAAGCCTAGTGAACTGAAGCCTCATGTTGTTTCATTTCCTGTGGAGTGCCGTCATGTGCACTGAATACACAGCATTCTTTCTTTTGTGTTTGATGAAATCACTTTGGTAAAGATACAGCTGCCATCCCAATATGTATTTGTTTACTGAATTCATAGAATGAACAATCAGATGTAAAATGCTTTATTGATTATCTTTTCCTATTCTCATGGCTTTGTCTGTTGCTTTTCTTTAATGTGTTGTTCCTTGCAACGTTTGAAGAGATTGGAGTGAGATTTGAAAATACTATTTTTATGTCTGTGGTTCTCTGTGTGAGAGTTTTCTTATTGATAGTTAAAAAGTGTGACATTTACTTAGCATGCAGTTATAAAGGTTAGTCCTCATAGATTTCCTAATCCATGAAATGAGGAAAGTTATTCTGGATTTCTTATAATTTAAATCCCACATAAATAGCTGCCAATTACATAATATATCCCAATTCTTTGTACACAGAGATGAAATTGGATTTGTCAGTATGTGCTGTCTCTAGGTATTTTGGGAGCTTTTCTATAATGATTTAGATACTGAAGATACAGCTGGACTTAGGTAGACAAACAGAATTTTGGGCTTTTGTTTCTTTGTTTTTCCATTGTCAAAATTCAAACACAGAAGTTAACATAAGAAGCCTTTCTCTTAAGAGAACACAGGCTCCTTTCTAAACTGTAGAAAAGAGCTTTTTAAAAAAGGGGTATGGAAAACAAAAATTTTGTTCGTGGTGGAGAAGGATAAAAGATCCTTCTAGATTCTGAGCAGATAGTGCTATGAAAAACTGAGTTCCCATCCAATCTAGAATCTTGGAAATGGGCAGAGATGGGTGGAGGGGAGGCCTGGTTTCTATGAGTGTGGGAAACTGACATCATTGGCTTGAGGTTGTTTTCTTCTTTTCCCTCCTTTCCTGGCCTAGGGATGTGTTGCAAACCTGAAAGAATGCAGGGTTTCTATATAAATGTTGTACTATTTGCACCAAAGAGAACACGATTTTATTTTCCAGATGGAGAGATGAGCAAATCTAAGAATATATGTTCTAAAAATTCTTAGCATTTTATGGTATAGAAACTAGAGCACCAATGTACTCAGGAGTATTTTAAAACTCATGAGCCTTATTTCTTTGCTTTCTGTTATATTCCAATATGAATCATAATCCTCCCTAAACATCAGAATCACTTGGGAAGCTTCACACCCTGTTTCCCAAGCTGAACCAATTAAATCAGAATCTCTTTATGGTGGGTTCAGACATCAGTAGACTTCAAATGACCCAGGTGATTCTAGTATATCAGCAGAATTAATAATAATTAAATAACACAATACAGAGAATGGCACATCTGTTATTATTTTATCCTAATTGAGACAGCATAGAATCAGTACTTATGAAGCCTATTACGTGTTTTTTTCACCATATGTGTAAAAGACAAGAATGTACTAGAAATTTATATTTTAAAAAGCTTATGTGGAGCATTAAAACCTTTTTTTAATTTAATATAGTATTAAAAAGTAATTCCTGGGCTAGAGATCCATTTAAGATTAGTTTAGAGTGGGAAATATATGACTTCCATGCATTACTTTAACACTTAAAGTTTCTGTGATTCACTGGCTCAATGTCCATTGTAAAAAAACGAGAATACATTTCAACAATAAATTGTTAAAAAGAGTAAAGTCTTAATATTTTGCATACAAAGAATATTGCTTAGGTATCAGTAATATGCTTAGGTATCAGTAATTCTGAAATGATTATGTATATATAATGTTATGTTAATTATATGAAAATTATTCATTTATAGCTTTTATTCAGATATTCTGATGGTGCAGTTAAGCTAAACTATCCAATAAAATATCCCAACATTGTCAGAAATGTTATATTCTTCATGATATCCCTCAAATTTTTTCTATATATCATGTTGACAAATTATAATAAGCATATATATCTTAGTATGTTCCACATGTGCTTTTAAAATCTTTATCTCTTCATCTTTTAAATTTTTATTCTAGGGAAATAGAAGTCAATTTTCAGTGTTCAGGAAAATGATATTCTTCAATATCAAATATCCAAATGATGTTTTCTGTTCATTATGTTTTTTCTTTATAATCAGCTTATATTTTCCACACTGGCTTTAACAAAATTTTAATTTTAATTTATTCTCATGTTTTTGTGGTCTCTAGCTAAGGCAATAAAAGTCATTTTCTGACATTCAGGATATAAGTTAATAACAACAACATTATATTCATTATGATCATTATGTGTATTTGAATGTATAGTTAATACGAAAGATAGCAATAAGTATAAACAATTCACAGTGCTCTTCTCTGACTCTGTAGTAATTATTGGTAGAAATAAATATTGTCAGTTAATAAACTTGAACTAGAGCCTGGTACAGGATGATGTGGATAGAAAAAAAATTGTAACACAGGAGAGCCTAAAAAATATGAATTATTCTAACAGCAAAGATCTTGGTACATCACTAGTTGCTCATTGCATAACAGAAAATGAACCTCTGAAAAAACGCATTTACTCAAAAATTCACATTGTATCTTTCATCATTGTGCTTTAACAGTCATATAACGAAGTTCAGAGACATGTAGTCTAATTAAATGGGTACAAAAATGGCTTCCAATGGCCTTACAAATGATCCCAGTAAATAATAACGAGAAAGACACCACATTAATGAAAATGACAATTTTATTCTTTTGTGCTCAAAGAACTACTTGAAAGAAGGGTTTCTCTGGTTTAACTCTGTATTACCTTTAGATTAAGATGGACTTCACGATTTTACATTTGATAGCTGCTAAGCAAGTCATCACCATGCCTCCTGATGTAATGACATGTAGATATTCTTACCTCTTGAGTTTTGTCAGTTCCTAGAGAAGAAACTAGCAGTTTGACTTTGGGGACACATTTTTCACTCTCTGCTTGAAATTTATGTTAATATTTGAGCTGAAGACCTTTTGCTTTTTCTGGCCAGGTTGCAGCCGTCAAAGTCCCGTCATTGTTATTGGCGTTAATGTGCACACCATTCAGGCCGGCTCAGTGGATAGAAATAGAACTTGCTGATATGCTCCTTCAGCCTGTTTCTTCATTTAACAAAACAGCAAACACACAAGGAATTTTTTTTTAAGTTGTTCAACTGCCATATCACACCATTATACCTGATCTTTGAAAAGAGACATTTTGTGTTTTCAAGGATCTCCATTCAGAGAATTCTGTGGTTCGAAAGAGAGGGGTCTGAGAAAAAGTAACATTTATTAAGCAACCATTTTATGCAATGTTGAGTATTTTACATATGTTACTTTTATTCCCATAACAACTCTTTTAAAATAAAAATTGCATAGGACAGGTTAAACAGACAAGAAAGATTTTATTCAAACGGTTTCAAGATAAGATTAGTTCAATAAGGGAGAAAGATTGAACTCAACTTCATGGAGACAAAAGACAGGCTGTTTTTGCCGCTGCTGTAAGCTATTGTGGGAAGGAGGTTGGTCAATGTGATTAGGCCATCTGTGTTTGCTAATGACCGCTTATCAAAGTTAAGCTCTTACCCTCTGATAGACACTGGGATATAGGGAGTTTATATATAGGGACACTATCTTTTTTGATGATTACATTTCAAAGGAATGGTTCCCAGATTGAGAAAGATCTTCCTAGGTTGTAAAACTGGAAAGAGGCTGAGAGAAAAATTACATCTCAAAGGAGCAAGGAAAATCTACAATTGAAGGATTTCTAAACTGCTCTAAGAAAAGGGATGTCAGAGGCTTGTAGTCTTATTTAACATTTAGAAGAGCTTAGGGGACTGTGAAGGCCATCGTGTTCACCATTAAAGTTACTTACTAAGAGCCTGAGGCTTGGAGGTGTTACTTTTGCTTGCCCTAGTCTCCCAGCTATTACGGGTCGGAGTAGAGACATGACCGTAATTCTGATATGCTCCAAAGCTTGTGACCTTACCAATACACTTCAGGCTTACAAAAGTCCTCCGGAGGAGAACGCTGGCCCAAATAGGAGGGATTGTCGCATAATGGGTCCCAAAACTCTTCTAGATACTTTTGGAAAAATAAACTTCTCTCTAAGGAAGTTCTGTTCATTTAAAACTATTGTAAGCCACATGTTCTATGGCTTTCAACAACTGGAATATTTCACTGATTTAAAAACAGATGACGCTTTAAAGGAGGAAGAGCCATATAATCTGCCTGACTGTTATGTTCCATGTTTTTAATAATGGTTTCTTACAGACAGAACATGAGTCTCTTAGGATATTTATGACATAGCTCTAGGAAATTTCCATTTACCCTCTTAAATGAAAATTTGTTCTGCACTACTCAAGAGTTAAGACACTATTCTTGATAGGTGAAGAAGAAAATAACAATTAAAGACAATTATTTCAATTGTTAGTAAAGAGAATTTCTTTTATTAAAACCTTAAGGGAAACACGCTATGAAAAAGTTGCCAGGTGCTCTGAAGGGGCAATTCACTTGCATATGAGGATGAGGCTTGTCAGCTGGGAAAACATCCTGGGATCAGATCCGGGTGGTGGGCTATAAACCAATGGCCTAGTGAGACAGAAGTCTTCATCTCATTTAATTACTGTTTAGTTTTTAGCTTCTGAGAATGAAAAAAAAAGTATAATTTTCTCTGTACAGGATCAGTGTACATGAAAAGATAAATATTTTCACCATAATAATTTGTCTTGATTTTTAATGTAACAAATTATAACTATCTAATTTGTCAGTATTTCTGACAGTGAAAACACCTTTCTCATCCCAGTTAAATCTCCTAAATTTAGTAGCCTTCAGGGTTGTATATTTGCCTTTCCCAGTCATGCATTTACTATAAAGTAGTCAATGTTGTTCATTACTCCTGCTCTTTATCTTAGGTTACATGAAAGACAAAAGTTCCTCTTCGTGGTAATGAATTTATCAAAAACTTTAAAAGTTAAATCAAATGCTCTAGTTATGGCTAGCAGTTATTTATCTCAACTTTTCAACAGAGTGGTGATTAGTTGCTTTTATTCTCTTTTTATAAAAGCAGTAATGAGCTCCTGGTTGGATTTTAATTGTCAGGAAGTTATTTCCTTAGGATATCTTGCATGAAATTACCTCAAAACATCTTTACTTGAATATGTGAATATTCCAGTAAACGTCAGACAGGAAAAGCTAAAAATGTTATTAATGTTGAGGAAATAAAAGGGAAAGTGTAAAGGAGACACTTGTAATTTTATGAAGTAAGTGTACAAAGCAATTATCAAATTATGTAAACATTAAAGAAAGATATTCGTGGATTAAGTATGTCAGTTTCAGAACCCAATCCTACCAAAGGAGACCAGAATTAAACTAAGTGTACATGCACAACTTAAATTTTTTTAAGAGTTTGTGGAAATACAGAGCAGAGTTAAAGAAGGTTCCTGAGCATTATTAAATGCATTTAGTTTAAATTAGCACTTGGTTATGGTGGAATCCCTGGGCCATTCTTAATTGATCATCTACAAATGATGCCAAAACTTGCAGGAAGTCTCTGCAGGAAAGAGTTTTATTGTTTGTTCAAAATATGTTCTGAATTTATCTTTACTCTTTGGCACATTCTTTTTATTTATGATGATGATGATGATGGTGATGATGATGATGATGATGAGACAGAATCTCGCTCTGTTGCCCAGGCTGGAGTGCAGTGGCGCGATCTCGGCTTACTGCAAGCTCCCCCTCTCGGGTTCCCGCCATTCTCCTGCCTCAGCCTCCCGAGTAGCTGGGACTACAGGCGCCCGCCACCACGCCCAGCTAATTTTTGTATTTTTAGTAGAGACGGGGTTTCACCGTGTTAGCTAGGATGGTCTCGATCTCCTGACCTCCTGATCCACCCGCCTCCACCTCCCAAAGTGCTGGGATTACAGGCGTGAGCCACCGTGCCCGGCCTGGAACATTCTTTTTAAAAATTCTTATAATTATATGTAATTTTATATATTATGGGCTCTTTCTGGGGGGAAAAAAAAAGAAAGAAACAGTTTTATTAACATGAAACACCAGATAAAATCCCTTGATCTTAGCATAATATTTTTAAACCAAACAATGGCTTGATTTAAACAGTATTTATTTTGGTGATGGTTTGTTTTTAAACTCAAAGTGGCCTGGTACAAGTTGATGGTATTTGAGGGTTTTGCACTGGTAAAATGCTTGTGCTTCTAGAAGCAAATACCAATTTAGAAATACCATGGCTATCTTGAAATAAGGATACTGTTTCTACCATGATTATGGAGTCTGAATTATAGGCACCTCCAAACACAGTCCTACAATCAACAAGTTCTTTCCAATGAAGTTCTTTCAATCTGTATTTTGGAAGGGTTACAATTTATGTTTCCCTGTACGGTGTTTTTCTCTCAGGTTAATGTTAATTGTAAGCGTTCCAAAATATAGTTTTTAAGATGCAATTAAGCTTCTTAATTTTATTTTGCAACGTTATTTTTTAAAAAACAATTATATGGATACACATTAGTTGTTCATATTTATGGTGTACATGTGACATTTTGATATAAGCATGTAATATGAGATGATCAAATCTAGGTAATTGTGATATTCATCACCTCAAACATTTATCATTTCTTCATGTTGTGACCATTCTAGATCTTCTAGTTTTTTGAAATATACAATGAATTATTGTTAACTATAGTCTCCTCTTAGTCTATCAAACACTAGATCTTATTCTTTCTATCTAGCTATATTTTTGTACCCATTAACCAAACCCTCTTCCTCCCTACTCTTTATTACCCTTTCCAGCCTCTGGCAACCAACATTTCACTCTCTGCCTTCATGGGATCAGGTTTTATTCAGCTCTCACCTATGAGTGAGAACATGGGATAGTTGTCTTTCTGTGTGTGATTTATTTCACTTGACATAATAACCTCCAGTTTCATTCATGTTGCTTTAAATGACAGGATTTCATTCTTTTTATTGCTCAATAATATTCCCTTGTATTTAAATATCACATTTTCTTTATCAGTTTATCCATGATGGTCACTTAGGTTGATTCTATATCTTGGATATTGTGAGCTGCAATAAACACAGGAGCGTAGATATGTCTTCAATATATTGATTTCCTATCTTTTGGATATATAACCAGCAGTGAGATTGCTGGATCATGTGGTAGTTCTACTTTTAGTTTTTTGAGGCTTCTCCATACTGTTTTTCATGATGGCTTTACAAATTTACATTCCTAACAACAGTATATGAGCTTTCCCCTTTTTCCATATCCTGGCCGGCATTTGTTATTTTCTGTCTGTTTGATAAAAGTCACTTTGACTTGGATGAAATGATATCTTTTTATCATGTGAATTTCCCTGATGATTTTACATTTCTCTTGATGATTAGTGATGTTTAGCATCATAGCTCTAGTGGTACAATCGGCTGGTGCACAGTACATACAAGGCTTTTTAAAAAAATTATCATTTTAGTGGGAGGAAAGGGGAGGATCTCAAAGTTGTTATTGGTTACTGAAAACCTCATAGGCTCTAGCTACTCTTCCCATAATATCCAGTGGAAAAAAAATACTCGTTATGGAGGCATGTAAACAGCAGGAAAGTTTATAGACCCTCTAAAAGGATTAAAATTAGAAATATTTTTAAAAATTTTAGCCAGCTTGTCTGAACTACCACATGCATGGTAGCTCACCGACCTCACTCCAAGTTACACTCTAGTCTGTTATTACAGATGTCTCTATAGAACTTATTGCTGCTGTATTAGTTATCTATTGCTGCTGTAATAAGTATGACAAGATTGGTGGCTTAAAAGGACACAAATGTATTATTATTATTTTTAAAATTCAGCCCCATGGTGATTGTTAGAAATTGCCAGTGTCAAATATCAGACTTCAAGTCATCATGGTGAGATATTGAGAAAAGTTTTCGATTAGCAAGAATCATACCTTGGATAAACCTCAGTGGGTATAATACTGCCTCTTTGTGAAGTTTGTATTATAATTCTTATACACAGAAGTCTAAAATGGGTTTCACTGGACTAAAATAAAAGAATTGATAGGGCTATGGTCCTTTGTGGAGAATCCACTCCCTTTTTTTTTTTTCCCCAGCTTCTAATGGCAACCTGCATTCCTTGGCGTTGGTCTGTTCCTCCATCTTCAAAGGCAGCAAAAGACTGGTTAAGTCTTTCTCACATTGTATCACTCTGACTCTGGGTCTTCTGCCTTCCTCTTCAACATTTAAAATTCTCTTATTATATTGGTCTCATTGGATAATGCAGAAAACATTTTTTCCCATCTCAAGGTTAGTAGATTAGCAACTTTTATTTCATCTGCAATTTTAATTCCCCTTTGCCATATAACAGCATATTCATGGATTATGGGGATTAGAATGTGGGCATCTTTGGAGAGCCATCATTCTGCCTAACACAACTACAATTGTTTAACTTCTAGTTTACTTGTTTTTTTTCTGTTTTCTCCCACCAGAGTATAGACTCAGTGTAGAGTCGTAATCATGTCTGTCTCTTTCATTTTCTCCTGATTGATTGGATGAAGACCGAATAGAGGAATGAAAACAATATGAGGTGTCTAATGTGCTGTTTTCTATGATTTTAGCTTGCCAGATTAATACTACTACTCTATGCTGTTTAAGAACTATCTGAGATTTACCCAAAGGTTCAGCAGAAGGATATTAATCAGTATGTCACTTTATTACTCATAAAATTTAGATATGTGATCTGGGACATATAGTCCTATAGATACATCTTTCCTGGATTGGACCCACTTGGCCACCAGTTCTGAATCTGCCTGAAGCTGTGCTGGACAAAATCCTGCTTTTATTATAGATTCAAGCCTTGTAGTGCATAAGAGATAGTCCATGAGAGAGTCTATGATCTGCAAAGGGGAGGGCTTAAGCCAAGAATGATCTTCCTTTCTTCCAAATTCACCAGATATCTTGCACTTGTCTTTACAGGGAGGGATAAGGGATTTACAGAGAGAGGCCAGGAATGTTACTCTATGGAGCCCCTCCCATGGACATTTGAAGTGAGAGGAAAGGCAGTTATTATGTTAGCCTTAATTTGACCACCTGTGTATTACATTTTTCCTCTGATTAACAAGTTTCTGATTGTATGTTGTTAGTGCTCTGTATATCACTAATGGCTGGGCTAAATTCAGACTTTTTTATCACATAAATTTGAGGTATACAACATGATGTTTTCGTATACGTATACATAGTGAAATGCTTACTACATGTAAGCAATTTTACATATCCATCACCTTCTGTAGTTACCTCTTTTGTGCGTGGTAAGATAACTTAAAATCTACTCTTTAGCAAATTTTCAATATACAATAAAAAATATGCAATAATACAATACTATTAACTATGGTTTTCCTATTGTACATCAGATCTCTAGACTTATTTATTCTACATAAATGCAAGTTTGTACCCTTTGACCTACATCTATACATATCTTCCCCACTGTTGTATTGTTTCTATGTATTTGACTTTTTCTCTTCTTTCTTTCATTTTATTTTTTAGATTCCACATATAAGTAGGACTATGCACAGCAAAGGAAGTAATCAACTAAATGAAAGGGAGCCCTACAGATTGGGAAAAATATTTGTGAACTATATATCTAATACAGGTATATACATATATGTTTAATATTCAAAATATATAAGAAACACAATTCAATAGTAAAAGAAAAAAAATCCAATTTTAAAATGGGGAAAGGATCTGAATTAACATTTTTTCCAAAGAAGACCTACAAATGACAGATATATGAAAAGGTGCTCAACATCACTAATCTTCACTAATATTTAGGGAAATGCAAATCAAAACCACAATGAGTTATCATTTTGTACTTGTTAGCTGCTATTATCAAAAAGTCAATTGATAAGTGTTGGCAAGAGTACTGAGAAAAGGGAACCCTTGCACACTGTTGATAGGAATATAAATTGGTACAGCCATTATCGGAGACAATATAGAGGTTTCTTAAAAAGTTAAAAATAGAATGGCCACTTGACCTGGCATATACATATACAACCAAAGGAAATAAAATTAGTAACTTGAAGAGATATCTGCCCTCCAGTCTTCATTGCACCATTATTCACAATAGCCAAAATGTGAAAACAACCTGGGCTCATGGACAGATGAATGGATAAAATATTGTGAGGCACAACAGACAAACACACACACACACACACACAGACACACACACAGAGAGATATTATTTTAAAAAGAAGAAAATACTGCCATTTGTGACAACATGGATGAACTTGGAGGGCACAATTCTAAGTTAAATAAGCCAGACATAGAAATAAAAATACTGCATAATTTCACGTATGTGTAAAATCTCTTTTCAGACTCTTGTAACCTAGATACATAAATGTAGCATAGTATATCTATAATCTGTGCATATACAAGGCTTTCAACTTTCCTTTCATGGGCTAGGGAAAGAACATCCTGACTAATCCAGACATGTTTTCAGGTACACAGAAGAATTTTTTTTTTTTTAATAAGAAACAGTAAATATAAAATGAAAACATTTTTTTCTTGATCTTTATAGTTCTCCATTTTGAAAAGTAGTAAAATCCATATTATGTGTGGGAAACAGCAATTCACAATCAGAAAATTTGTGAAGTTTTGATTTTAAAACTTGTGTGATTAAACCATTCATATTGTGGACAAATAATCTGAGTCCGAAAGGCAGTAAGTAGCTTGCCCAAGTTTTCATAGCTCCACAGTGACCCAGAGTTAGAACCAAGGCCTTTTCCTCAGTAGTTTTTCCTCTTTTTCTGTTTGTTTCATAGTACATCTTTTTATACGATAATTTTAAGATTAATAATTGTTAAGATTAATAGTATATGGCTACTATAACAATTTGAGCATTTAAATATGTAATAGTACAATTAATTAATAAGAATATATTCAGAGTGCCATGAAAGCATGTGAATGCACTTTAACTTTCAAAGCAATCTTTTTCCAAGTGGTTCTCCTATATCAAAAACCAGATTTATATTAGAAAACTGCTCCCTGTTCAAAGTTTTGATACATTTCCAAGACACATGAAAATTCCTAGTGTTCTTAGATTTATATACTTGATATTTTATAATCAGCAAACAATTTATAAGGAAAAATTCTGTAACTGAATTTTTTTCAGGAAAACAATTTCTTCTTTGTGCTTGATATATTTATAATATGATATTAAATCACAATATTAAGTTCACTAAAAGAAATAGCCAAAATGCTAAGTGTGATTGTTAGAGTTGATAATTAATATTGAGCAATTTATTAGAACATTTATTAAAATCAAATATAAAAGAACATAATGTGAAATATATAATTTGAACTAATTTAATATTCTGAGAAAGAAAGTATTGTGATCAAAATTACCTTTTGCCAAAATTGATTTGGAGTGGGAGGTATAGAAATTTATTGGTTGCCTGTGTATAACTCCTGTAAGTGACAACCTTGTTTACATTTTCAACTCTGAAATGCAAATCAAAACCACAATGAGATACCATCTCGCACCAGTCAGCATGGAGATTATTAAAAAGTCAAGAAACAATAGATGCTGGCGAGGCTGTGGAGAAATAGAGATTTTTTACACTTTTGGTGGGAATGTTAATTAATTCAACCATTGTGGAAGACAGTATGGTGATTCCTCAAGGATCTAGAACCAGAAAATGCCATTTGATCCAGCAATTCCATTACTGCATATATACCCAAAGCAATGTAAATCATTCTACTATAAAGACACATGCACACATATGTTTACTGCAGCGCTATTTACAATAGAAAATACGTGGATCAACTCAAATGCCCGTCAATGATAGACTGGATAAAGAAAATGTGGTACATAGACATCACGGAATACTATGCGGCCATAAAAAGGAATAAGATCATGTCCTTTGCAGGGACATGGATGAAGCTGGAAGCCATCCTCCTCAGCAAACTAACACAGGAACAGAAAACCAAACACTACATGTTCTCACTCATAAGTGGCAGTTGAAAAATGAGAACACATGGACACAGGGAGGGAAACAACACACACCAAGGCCTGTTGCGGGTGGGGGATGAGGGGAGGGAACTTAAAGGACAGGTCAACAGGTACAGCAAACCACCATGGCACATGCATATCTATGTAACAAACTTGCACGTTCTGCACATGTATCCCGGAACTTAAAAAAAAAAAAGAAGTCGTAGTCGTAGCCAAGGTCATCTAGATTTTCTCTTCTGTTATCATCTCCTCTGTTGGGAGTTTATAGTTTTCTATTCTACACTTAGATCTGTGTTCAATAAAACTTTATTTACAGACACTATAAAAAATAAATACATTTTGAATTCTGAATGCTGATTCTAAAATTAATTATTGGATTTTATTATGAGTGGCACAAAGCACTGTGGAAAAGTCCATGGAAGCTTTTATGATTTCAATGTTTCACATTCGTAGCCCTTACTACTCAGTGAAAACTATACAAACACACACATTCTATTTATGGCTTAATTGGGTATTAAGTAAGCTATAAGTGAATCTTTCACAGGTGCATTCAAAAGTCAAACTTGAATGAAAATATTTTTGATGATAATTCTTCGTATGTATTAATATGATCTCTGTTGAGGACTATTGTATCTTAACAAACTTTTTATCAATGCCTTCTGCAATTTCATTTCTGAATTTCATTTCAAATTTCAAATACCGAATTATTTTGCCCTATGATAGTCTGATTATCATGTTAAAACAAATAAAGAAAGTAAAAGCAGTGGTGGGATGTATGAAAATCAAAATAACTTAAACTGCTTGGTATTTTTTCTTTCGTTATTTTTTATGTTTGGACATCTCAGGAGATACAGTATATTGGGAAGTTTACTGCTGTCCCCCTCCTCAATATCTTCTCAGATGAAGAGTAAATAGAAATAATATGGGGAGACATTTATCAAGGCTTGCTGCTTTGCTCACATAGGCCTTCTCTCTACAGAGTAGATGTTGAAGCTCCACTCCCCTTTTGCTCACTGTGCACCAGAAAAATCTCTCTCCTTTATGGAATTCTGAACATCAAACTAGGGTTTAGGCTTCAGCAGTGGCAAGGATTAGTTCAGCCACCAATATATCTCATCTGCATTCATATTACAAATTTAAACAGTAACAACAACAGCAAATCAGGAGAGTCTAGAAAAAGCAGCTCCAGAAATTGTCCAACATGAGGAAATGTACATCACTAAATCATTTTCTCCCACGGCTTTGCTACAGTTACTCAACATATATTTATTGGGGTCCTTCTTTGTCAAACCCTTTTCTAAATCCCCACCCTCCTTGACTTTGTGACCAGCAGAGTTCTGTCTTCCTGCCTATGTGACTGCTTTTCTCAGGTAGCAGCCCTGATTTCCTCTTGCTCTTTGAATCAAGTGAATTCCATCTCTTTTGTTTTCAACCCTTCTCATTTTGTCAAGGATATATATATTTCCACTATCTACTCCATAAACCAGTATTTGAGGAGCATTAGCACTTTATCACCCTTTTACATGTTTTTCTTCTTTCCTACCCCAGCTGTTTCAGCAACCATATCACCAGCCCTAGCCCTTTAAAGACAAAATTGTGTTTTAATCTGCCTGGTACCACCAGTGGCTCACATAGTTCCTGAAATGTATGCAAGGCTTAATACATGGGGGCTGAGCATGGTGGCTCACGCCTGTATTCCCAGCACTTTGGGAGGCTGAGGTGGCAGATCACCTGAGGTCAGGAGTTCGAGACCAGCCTAGCCAACATGGAGAAACCCCATTTCTACTAAAAATACGAAAATCTGGGTGTGGTGGCGGGCGCCTATAATCCCAGCTACTCGGGAGGCTGAGGCAGGATAATCACTCGAGTCAGGGAGGCAGAGATTGCAGTGAGCTGAGATTGTATCACTGTACTCCAGTCTGAGCAACAGAGAGAAACTCCATCTCAAAAAAGGAAAAGAAAACAAAACAAACAAAAATCACGGTCCTTGAATGAATGAGTAGAATGCAGGAGTGAGTGAATGAATCAGAATTCCTTAGCATTTAGTCTATACCAGGCAATGTGCTGGTACAGGTGAGGAAGATGGATGTGGCTCATATACTCAGTGAATTTACAATCTAACAATTTTTCATGACCTTGTCACCCATAGTTTGACAAGTATTTTGATGTTAAGTTGTTTTGTTATAATGCTGTGATGAATATATTACTAAAAAATGTTTTTCTACACTAATAATTTGGAATACATTTTCAGTTATAGAATTAATGGATGAAAAAGTACAAACACTTTAAGGTTTAACTATTTACTATCTCCTCCACTTTCCATGTATTAATAAAATAAAGATTTCTAACTAGTGGCAGATGCTTGTATATGTCTTTAGCTAGAGGAAAAATAATTCTAAAGGGAAATTTTATAGTTGCATATATTTTAGTTCTGATCTAGTCATTGTTTCTGATATTTTCTAGTTATCCTTGATTATTTATTTTTGAAACCTTCTAAAGAAGCTGATGAAAATGATGATTTGGTTAATAAACTCATGCAGAAGAGATTTGCATAGAAATCACAAAGCTACTTCTTACACCTGTGTATTTTCAATTTTCTACTTACCCACTGGCTGCAAACAAAATAACAATGCTGTCTGTCACATATGCAGTCCTTTTCTCCTTGCCTGGTAATAATCTAGAAAGATGATGGCATTTGACTTAAAAGGAAAAAGGGCTGATCTGAGCATTGTGCTATATTTTCTTTGAGAAGAATCTGATGTAATATCCTACCTCATCTGCCACTCTCTGTGAATCTGTGCTCCTTATAAATCAGTGTCTGAAAATAAACCACACTGTCTAGCATCAAGAGACTGTTAATTAAATTTGAATGTCACAACGAAAACTTTATAAACAACTATTGAGGTTTTATCTTTTAATATCAGAATCTAAATAGAAATACTTAGTGATGTTTGCTTTATACAGTTAACTGAGCCTTACATTCAGTACTAAAAATTTAAAGAAGCAACAATTTAATATTCTGCTTTTTCCCCTCCTCAATCTAAAAATTTATTGTGATTAAGACAAAAGATAAATGCCTTGTGGTTTCAACCCATCATCTTTATAATGCACTACACTTCTTGGAACATTATTGAAAGTTCATACTGAGAGTGGAGGAGTTTCAAAAATCCCATAATGTGCCTCACTAATGCATGAGATAATATTTCCATGAAATTTTCCCATCTAATATTCACATCCTGCAGTGAAACCTAGAGTTTAATATTCATTTACCATTTCTGTGGTCCTGCTTAATTAAGTGGAAAAAATCTATGTCATGTAAGACACCTCTGACTTCAAGTATCAGAAAACACCAACATACTGGCTTAAACATAGAGAAAATTAATTATCTTTCATACCAAGAGGACACACAACTCTGGGAATGGTGATTCAGGAGCAAATAATACAGGCAAGAAACCAGGTTTTTTAACCTTTATTTTCTCTGGCAAACTCCCTTTACAATTGCTAAGTCCTTGCCCCGTTATAGATACCACATACAGACTCCAAAGTCTCCGAAGGAGCAGTAGTCAATTCTTTCTTGTGTGTGTGTTTTTAAGGCTTATTAAATATTTTTTCAGAAGTCACCCAGGAGGCTTCCCCTATATTCTCATTGTCCAACATTGTGTCTACCACCTATACCTAAACCAGTCGTTAGAAATAGAAGTGAACTACAATATGTAGTTACAATCCATGGTTTCCCCTGGTCCAGGAAAACCATCACTCAGCCATGGATTACATAGTGCATGGGGGTGAACCTAGAATATAATCAGGAGTTTCTTACCAATGAATTATAGGGGTTCAGCTTTAGGCAGGCAGGCAAATATTACCTCAAAAATTAAACTAGATTCTGTCCCTAAAGTATTTTACAGTGTAGTGTGGGGAGCTAATGAAACGATAAATGATTGTAACCATTACCACAATGTATACCACTAATAGAATGCAACTGGGACTCTCATTGAAGAAGGGGCATGTAATTTTAGACTAAGGGGAGTAGTCAGAGGTAGTACAGCTGAGGAGAAGATTAGAGGACAGATATTATTGCTACCTGATTATAAATGAATGCAGTTTGGGCAATATTTCATAATTTTCTTCAGTGCATTAAGTTTTGACAAAATTGTGTAAGGTATCTTAAAGATTTTTGTTATTGCTTCAGTTACAAGTAAAATATCATTGTTATATACTTTTCTTGGGATATATATTTACAAGTAAGATGAAATCTAAATCTTCATTATATTGTTAGATTTTATTTTTTCAAACCTGGTAAGTTTCATTGATGAGAGTGCTAATGACAATAATGATAGATAATCGTAGTGTTACAGATAGATGTGATGGCATTTTTGGTTTGATTGTGTATAATGTCAGATCAATTGCAGAAAATATTTTACTCTAAGGTTTTGTGTTGGTATACTAAACATCATTAAACTATTACACAATAAATTGACTCCATCAAGGTAATTTTCAATTATACTGTCACGTAAATAGTAGAAAACAGGTTGTCTTTTTTAATTTTTCTGTTATAATCACAAAAGGACAGAGAGATAGATATGAGGTTCTGGACTTGTTGCTGATGGGGAGATTTTTATGCTCATTAAATCCATTTTTGAATAGTACTATGATTTGAGACATATTGCATAACAACCAAATAAGCCGGTTGCCTGATGAAATGCATATATCCAATTCTAGGTAAAACTAAAAATTAGCATGGCAACTCTAAGAGAAAAGCTTTAATTTAAATTTTCTGTTTGTAGAAATGTTCAAATAAAATAGATTAATGACACAGATATTACGACCCTTGTCTTTGGCACATCTTAGATTCAGTTAAGTTTATTTTTAAAAAATTATTGTATCTTGAGCTCACATATGAATTTATGTTAAGTGAGAATGACATATGTTATATCTAATTGATTTGACATCCCTGAAAATTGTATAACATTTATCTAAAATAAAATATTTACCAAGTTTGTTCTTAATTTGGAATAAGTCATAGCATATATTGCCTAAAAATTAAAGAAACTTATATAAACCCCTTCATATAGTGGAAGGTTTTATCAGTTACTTAGATAGGCCCAAAGTAGAGCAAACATTTATTATATACTGTATATTATTTTATTGATATTTCATCTTGTCAACTGGTGGCAAAAGTGAAGTAATTATTCATAGCCATAAGAATAATAGTCTTGCCTCCTATCTCCTGACTTGCTAAAGGGGACCTCAGTCTCTGTGAATGTGGCACATCAAACTCAGGATTCAACATGTTCTCTACTTTTATGTCCCTACTTATTTCACCTTTTCTTCCTTCCTTTTTCATTTCCATCATTTTTCTTTTTTGAATTTTTATTCTGCTATCTACCAAAACTAAAGTTTATTAAATTTCCATTTGACCCATTACCATCTTCTTCATCTTTTCCAAATGAAAATATGTGCATCTTTCTTCTACATATAAACAAAATGAAGTCCTCCCAACCCTTTCACATGCTTTAATTCATGAAATGTCGGAGAATATTAGTTCTCACCCCAAGACACATCAGAATTGTTCTAACATTCACATAACTGGTCTCAATATCTGTCTATTTTTTCTGGCTTTATCAATTTATAGTAAAATTATTTTTGGGTGGATAGTTGATATCCACCCTCATTTCTCTTCCCTACTTTTTGATCAGGAGATTATAAAACTATTGAAATGTGGAAAATAAATATGTTGCCTGAATAATTGATTCAAAATAACAGAAAATTCTGCATTATGCAGTTTGATTATATTTGTATGTGTTCTATATTTAAGGCAAATGTTTTCTCAAAGTGTCTCTTGAACAGTTTTATGATGGATTTATATTTTTCCCATTTCATAGTTTTACTTAAATTAACTGTAAGTGTTAATTTTTGGGGTAAAAAAGATGGAATATTCAAATACCCTATCCTTCAGAGTTTATCAGTGTGAAAGAGGAGTCTCCCATATCTCAGAGAACTATGGCAATCTTCCAATGATAATTAAAGCATTATCTCATTTCATCATTTCATCATTCATCTCACCATTTCCTGGAAAAGGTTATACTGATGACCATCATCATATGGAAACTTTTGAACATCATAATTTCTTGTCCAAATTACACGTGTAAGTGTATGCTCCATAAATAGTTGTTGAATAAAATGTATGGAATTCAATTATCCATTCATCCATTTATTAAATAAGACTTTACTGAGTGGCTATTATTTACTACAGATTTTTCTAAGCACATAGAGGTACACCAGTGAACAAAACAGATATTCCTGCCCTTGTCGAAGCTTATCTTAGGGGGAAACAGAATCAATTACATAATAAACATTTAATAATTATATTATATGGGGTGTTGTAAGGTGATAAATTCAACAGAAAAATACGTACAGATCAGGGTGAGATGATCTAGAATGACAGGTTAGGAAGAAGGGGCATATAATTTGCAATTTGAAATAGCGGTATCATGTTTGACCTCAGTGAGGAGATAATCTTTTCAAGCTAGAACTTGGAAGCAGCTGAGAGACTAAGCAATGTAGTTATATGCATTATGGACTTTGGAGTCAGAGAGAAAAGCAAATGTGGAATCCCTAAAGAGGCAACACCCTTGAGTGTTTGAGAAAGAATAAGGAGTTCAGTGTGCCAAATTGTTGTGAGCAAGTAGTGGAAGGAAGCCACATTATATGGGACCTTCAAAGCCATTGTAAAGTTTCTGGGTTTTATACAGAAAACTAATGTGAACAGACTTACATTTTAAAATTATTGCTCCTGCCTCTGTGTTGAGAATATACTATAAAGAGGAGGAATTAAAGACGGAACAGCAGTTAAGTGGCTATTATAGCAATTCAGACAAAAAAATGGTGCTTGCACCAGATAGCCCAATTGGAAGTTATAAAATCTGTTAGTATTCTTTTTTTATTATTGCTATGCTTGGATACATGTGGGATACATGTGCAGAACATGCAGGTTTGTTACGTATGTATACACGTGCTTTGCTGCACCCACTAACCTGTTATCTACATTAGGTATTTCTCCTAATGCTATCCTTCCCCTAACCCCCTACCCACCAACAGGCCCTGATTTATGATGTTCCCCTCCCTGTGTCCATGTGTTCTCCTTGTTCAACTTCCACTTATGAGTGAGAGCATGTGACTTGATATTCTGTTCCTGCGTTAGTTTGCTGAGAATGATGGTTTCCAGCTTCATTCATGTCCCTGCAAAGGACATGAACTCATCCTTTTTTATGGCTGCATAGTATTCCATCTGCTAGTATTCTTATAGAGCCAAGATTTCCTAGGTTGTGAGAGAAAAAGAAAAGACTCAGATACTATCGTTCTGTATATCTCAGGGTTAAGCATTCTCTTTAAGAACAACACAGAAATCTAAAAATGAGGTAAGTTCTTGGCAAGATATATTATGTTGAACTTTAATGTAATAAATTATAGGATTTATAGAGTCAACAGCCACAACAACTGTGGTTCACATTTATTGAATGCATAGTAAGGTCCAGACTTTGTAGGAAATGTTCTTACACATGTTATATCTTTCAGTCATTTACAATATCTGAGGGTTCTAGTATTTTTCTATCTCAAGCCAATGGAAAATCCCAATGTAAAAAAGTATGAAATCACTAAAATTCTGGTAAAAGAGCTAATGAACAGTCCTGATAGCTCAGTTACCTTGGAAGCTCAAATTTTCACTAACCTGAGCAGTGTAGCAAAATGGTGAAGCTTATGAACTCTAGAGCAGACTGTTTCATTACCATAGTTGTCTCTACCACATACTGCTGTGAGAACTTGAATAAGTTAATCATTCTTTCTCTAAGCTTTTGTTATCTGTAAATTTTGGGTAGCAATGGCACCTGGAGTTGTGGGAATTTTCATTCTCCATAGATCTGTAAATATAGAAACAGACATATTTTGTATATATATAAAATATATATATTCTTAAAGTATCTATCTCTATATTTATATCTATACTCTCCATATATTTTAAGAATTAGGTATATAATAAACTATAAACTTTTACTAAAACTGACATTTTAACAAATATTAAAATTGTTTAATACATTCATATCAAAGTAAAAAATTGGATACAATTTAATATTCTATATAAATCACATTTTGAATTGTCACTTTCACTTTTGCATCAATACCATCATTGTAGCTCATTCTATAAGAATTTTATAGAATTATACCTAAGGATATGGAATCTAAAGTAATTTGTAATTATTAATAAAATGGTTGATTTTACATAGGACTCAGAAGAATTGATTACATGGTAGTGGCCAGCATTATGCTTCATACCTGGTATGTATTTGGTACTCAATTTATATGTTTATTTTCTGAGTAACTTCATTGTGCTTTTATAAAACATAAAGCCATATTCATTTCTATGCATCTTATCAGTAATTTCAGCATGGAAAAGAGAAAATTCTTGTGCTGTCTATGAGAAATAGTTTTTCTAAGTAAATTAATAATTTAAAAAAGGATAATTACAAAAATTCAATGACTTTAACCATATAATGAACATACAAGCAATATGCTGATGTCAAATAGCATTTTATATATTCAATAAAGCAAATGTGCCGGTACTTGTATTTGACAATACAAGTCATTTATATTAATATTTGTGCCAGACAGAAATAAGACTCTTGATTTTCACAATGCTTGAACTTCACACTGTTTATAAATTACTCAAGCATTTATTGCGATTACTCCAGACTAGTACATTTCCTGTGCTTCTGAATTGCCTGACATTCCAGGCCACACACTTCTTCTTCATTTATTTTGTCCCTATGCATTACATATTTATTTAGTTAAGACTTTTTCTTGGTATTACGTTATCATTTGTAAATATTCAAAATGCTTTATCGTCCAACGTGGAATTATTTGAAACTATTAATTTTATTTTATTCTTAAGGTTTTGCATTACTATGAAGTGGTTTTTAATTTTATGATTATTAAATAAGAAAATGAGAAAATACAGACGATTATGGCATAAAAAAGCACAAAACTACCCATAATCTTAAAAAGCGGGTGATCTCTGTTTGCAATATTTTCTTCCAGTCTTTGAATATGTTTTTCATGGTTGACATCCTAAGCATATGGCTTTCTCAAACTTTTATTAGCTTTCCCAACTGGCTATTAATTGCAAATGAACTTCAGACACTCTATCTTAGGTTCTCTTCCCTGCAAACTTACACTCTCCTAAAACCCTACTGGGAATTGCATGACATTTATTAATTAATTTGGGAAGAATTAACTTATTTTCACTATACTTAGTCTTCCCACAGAATTGTGATTAAGAACGCAGGACCTGCAGCCACAGACCGAGCGTTCAAATTCTAACTCTAGCACTTGCTGTGTATGTAATGATTAATAAGTTGCTTCTCCCCTCTCTATTTTAAATTCCTCTTCTGTAAACTGGGGATGAGGATTGTGTCTATTCCTAAGGGTTGCTGAGAAAATTAAATGTGCTTATTCAGGTGAGCACTTAGAATAGGGCCTGGAACACCGTGAATTCACAATAAATATTAGCTACTATTTTTCATGGATTATATATTATGATTTTCAGTGACTGATTAAATCACTCATTACATTTATCTTCATATAGATTCCATGAATCATGGTAATTTTATAATTTTGCCTGTTTAACTTTTTGACATTCTTCAGACCTAAACTTACCTGTCACAATGTCACTTCTTCAGGTGACCTTTCAGATATCTCCCTACCCCCACATCTATTATGCTCTTGTAATATCCTGGACTTTCCTAGCACAACATCTCAGTGCATAATTAAATTGCCATGTAACTCATTTATTGTTTCATCAAATATATAGGAAGAGTCTACCACATACCAGACATTCTTCTAAGCTTCAACGACTAATAAACTGAGTTCCAGCCTTAATGGTATCTGTATTCTGGTGGGGGAGATATGAAAATTAAAAAAATATATATGTATAGTATAATTTCAGTAGCAATAAATATTTTGAAGACAAATATTTGAAACATGACCGGTGAACATGTCATCCTTTTATCTTGAAAAAGATTATTAGAGAGACTACTGTGAGAAGATAATTGAAAAGATAACTGGATAAAATAAGAGAACAAGACATGGTGCTATCTGGAGAAAGCGTATTTCCACCAAAGGCAGAATTGTATAAAGCTGCTGAAATGAGAGCCAGCTGGGCCTTATGAGGCTTGGAGGCTGAAGCAGAGTGATGAACCAGGAGTAGGTAGAAGTTGTGTCATGACAAGATCAGGACTATATGATTAACTTAAGTCTCATGTTCAGGACTCTGAACTCCTTGAAGTTGTAAATTTGACACTTCGTTTGTTTGTTTGTTTGTTTTTCATATTCAAGACTTAACCCAGAATCTGACCCATAGTGCGTCTTCAGTTAAATAGGCCAGGTGTAGTGGCTCATACTTGTAATCCCAGTGCTTTGCGAGTCCAAGGCAGGAGGATCACTTAAGGCCAGAAGTTTAGACCAGCCTGGGCAACATAGTAAAACCCCCATCTCCACACCAAATAAAAACACACACACACATTAGTCAGGCATGGTGTCATGTGCCTTTAGCCCTAGATGCTTGGGAAACTGAGGCAGAAGGATTGCTTGAGCCTAGGAGTTTTAAGTTAAAGTGAGCTATAATCATACTATTGCATTCCAGCCTGAGTGACAGAGGAAAAATGTTCTTACTGTGGAATTTTCAGGCTGCAGTTCTCAACTGTTTATACACCTTTCCCTACTGTAGTGTGATAGCCTTGAGTGCGGAAATTATTTTACTCTTCTGAGTGCTTAGGGTCCTAAAAAATAAAACATTGGGTAACATTGATTTTCAGTAATTTTTTCTTAAATGAATTAATGAATGAGTGAATGAATACTATAGTGAGAAGGCAGAAGAACCCCTGCTATCTAAGGAAGGAAATTAATAGTTTCCACTTGCAGCATATTATTAGTCCATCCTCTTTGAGACTCCAGAGCTGTGGGTGATGTAGTCATGCCAATGTTTTGGAAAGGTCTTGGGAAAGAGGGGAATTGTTATGCTAAACACGTGCCTTTCTACTTGGCACTAAGTTTGTTCATTTTATGCCATTAAAAATATTTTTTACACAGTTTAGTACTGAATATAGTGAATAACAGAATTCCAGAGACTGCATGTTATTTTGGTAGTTGCTGATAATGCTTTAATTTAAAAATATAACAAAAGTTGGGATGTAAATAGTGCTTTTATGCTAAACAAAAGAAAGGCAGAACAAAGATTATATCCTTTGGATTCAAACAGCAGTAGTAATTATCTGTGGATGTCAAGAAATCACAATTGCACTTTTCCTCCGTAAGCCTTCCGTGGCAGTGCAGCGGGGGGTAAACATTAAGACTGACAGTTTAAAGGTCTTCCAGTGAGGGAATATGGAGACAGTAATGTCTGCACAACTTTCCTCAACACCACATAGTATTTTGATTTTTTAAAAATACAGATATTTCAGAATCATATATTAACAAATTTCAAACTGTTCTCTTCTGACTCCTGACAAACAGAAATGGCATGCAGATGGGAAAAGGCCGCTGTCATAATCATAACTTACTATTTGGATTCTTACAAATTTTAATATTTCTTAGTTTAGTTTGTTTAATAGCTCATGGTTTGATACGATTTGATAGTTAATAATGCCTTGAACAAAATAGATGACAAAGGAGTACTTGCTGTTGATTTTACTCATTTGGAATGTAGGTTAATGGACAGGTCTTATCTATTGCCCCTTCTGACTGACGTGTCCACTTTTGATGGTGAGAAAACATTCAGTGTCAACTTCTCATAGAAATGGGCTGAATTCAGGGTTGTATTTACTTAGAAGGCCTGTTTGAGTATCTCCATGGCAAACTGCCTTGTCCTTCTACCGGCCTAGGTAGTAGCATTGTTACCATAGTTAATAAAAGAGTAGCAAAATGTTTTTCTTGTTTTCTACATTTGTCTTCTAAAATAGTTATTCATATTAAATGGGTCAGCTGCTCATCAACCCACTGAAATCCCCTTTCAGCCCCAGAACAACACTGAAGCTTTCTTTCAAGCCAATGGCATCCAGTTAATCACCAATTGATCATTCACTGAATGATCAACGTTCTGTCCTGTAATTTCCTCCTTCCTTGATTTCTAAAACTTCACCCACTGGTATTTTCTTTTACTTTTTTCTCTTTTCGTGTCTCAAGTTTTGTTTCTTCTTTATGCCAAGTATATCTGCTGCTCCAAGATTCTGTACTTGTCTCCCTTTGCCTTACATGTTGCATATTTTACTGTGATAATCCCTTCTGGTTTTATGGCTTCAAGTCCACTTACAAGCTGGGGACCCTCCAGTTGGTGTCTTCCGAAGAATCTGCTCTTCCAAGTTTCTAATCTGTGTGTTCACCTGCCTAATCTGTACATTCACATAACTCCATTTGGGTATCCTGAAGGCAATGTGAAGCCAATGTGTCTGGGACAGAATTCAGGCTCCTCCCCACAAACCTGTGCTGTTCTTTCCTTTGCAACTTTTCACTCACATCACCCAGCAGACACCCATTTTAGTAAGCCAGGAGAATATTGTTTAAACACTTGGAAAAATTTCTTTATCTGTGAAATGAGAATAATATTTGTCTTGAAGAATTACTTTGTAGATATGTAATGAATTTAGCAAACAATGTGGTTTTAAAAATCTTTATTGTTGCCTGTGTAATATATACAAATAAAATTAAGACGTTAGATATTTATGTTAAATATCTAACATATTCTGACATATTCTAACATGGATATGTGAGATATCTAAATATCTAACAAATTCATTTAAAAATATGAAAATATAGAAAATAAGAAAGTTCACTAGTAGAGTTTCCTATATGTTCATCTTTTAAATCACTAAGAAAACTTTTAAATACATAAAATGCTTGAAAATCTTACAGATTAGACAAATGCATTAATAATAGAAGAAACCCTGAATGTAATCTAAATATTCAAAAATAAGATTGTGTTACTATAGAATATCTATTCAACAGAATATTAGGCAGTTATTGAAAGTAGTGTCAGTGTTTGTAATATATCACATGAAAAAAATTATTATATAGAATTACATAAAAGGTTTGGTTAAATTATATATAAAATAAATTTCAAAATACAGATTGTAAGTGTATGTGGAAGCTGAGATTAATTTTTAAAATAGTATTTACTATAATTTGTTTTTACAGTTTAGAAAACAAAAATTGCTGAAGCAACAGTTTCTGATCTCAAAAAAAAAAAAAAAAAAACCCAAATAAATATAAGCATTAAGACATACTACAATAGTTTGATATAGTAACAATAAGAACTTTATTTTTTCAAAAATAACCTTTTTTTACACAGGATCCTGGAAGGATGTTTCATTTTAAACATGAGACACAAAGACAACAAATTATTTTTTCTGTTTTCTATTAAGGAGACAATTCTTAAAGTTATTAAATTTTGATGATACAATTATGAAATGATGTTAAGGGTATTTTCTCCATTGATGGCAATTCTACCCGTCCAGATCATACTAAATTCCCATATGGTATCCTTGTTTTAGCAAAGAATGAAAGGGGGTGATTTGGAATCAAATATGAACTTGAGCTTTTCTAGTTTTGTTTTCTCTTGAGAATTTATGTTGGTATTTTTAAGAAGAGAATTTATTCAGACTCTACAGGGAAATGCTTTATCTGTCTGTCAAACTGGATGGAGTGCTTTTCTGCATCTGGGCAGCAGTAACCTGCAGTCCAGGCACTCAAGTGCCTAATTTGTGGCATTGTTTACTCTACTTATTCTTATAGCAGCCACATACTACTTTGAAATCATATGTTGGTGATTATGTTTGAAGCCTGCATCTATTATTTGAGAATCTTACTGCAAGGCTATATGCATCTTCAAAGTGAATAAATGAAGATTTAATCTGGTGCTTATACCGCACAGAATGCCTTAAATACCAGGTGTTCAGTATATCATGTATGCTTTCCCCTACCTTCCCTAAGCCATTTTATTCTAACAGATGCTGCAGGAGACTGTTCCTTCCTTCTGCTGAAACCAGTGGGGTTCTGATAGCATATTTTTGCAGATTCACTGCTCATGATGAAATCCTTTGAATTCTAAAGTGTTACATTTGTAAACCTTCCTCTAAGCTTCACAGAATTTAGTAGAATCCATCGAGGCACGACAAATGTTAACATGTGAATTGACTTAAGGAAGGACTGTATATTTTTTTAATAACTGAAGAAAGTCAGTAGTATCATAAACATGGATGGTTCTAAAATCAGACATTTCTGGATTTGTATTCAGATTCATGTTCTCCAGCTGTGTGGCCATAGGTAAATTTGTGTCTCTCTGAACCCATGTCTTCTTATCTACTAACGTGGCAGAACAATACTTATTTCTTAACATAATTTTGAGAGTTAAAATGAAGAGTTGTGTGAAAACATCTAGCCTTGTGATTGACAACTAAAAGACGCTCACTAATACATTTTTGGGTGTCTATTATGCGGCCAACATGGCACTAATAAATGATGATTGAACAGTCCTTCATTTACTAGGGTTTGAGTGTTTGTTTGCTTATTGTCTGTTTCTCCTCCAGTGGTTTGTAAGCTCCATGAAAGCAAGAATTTTATTTATTTTGTTCATGCATGGATGTTTGACTAAATAAATGAATGAGTGAAATATCCTCCAATATAAGTCTTTAAACTGGATAGTATATCCGAATGATATTGAGTGGAGAGTCTCAGAAAGTTCCTCACAAAACATGATCGAAGACAGGGAATGACAAACAGCATAGTTCCCAGGATAACTGCCATTGGTTTGATCTCACTGGGCTGTGAAGGCTAAGGCGGGGAAAAGTTGTATGTCACGGAGGGCTTTGCATGCCATGCCAAGAAGTTAACTTTTTTCTGCAGTCAAGTGGCTTTCAATCTTTGCTATGTGGATCCACATGGGCTCCTCACAGTGCCTTGAAAATGCCAAAGAAATGGAGAGATAGCCATATAGATAGGACTTTATTCTACAACTCCCATTTCTCTCCCCTAATCCCAGTATGAGACATCAACCAGAACTGTTATTTTCTTTACGCATTTAAATACTACTTTTTGAGTTTCTCTGTATGCTTCATTTTAGAAATCAATGTATTACTTTATGATAGATAGAAAAATAACTTTTTAGCAGTGACAATGGAGTATTTGGTGCAGGAGAATGGTATGAAGATTTTATACTTTAGATATATAATCTTAGCAGCTCTCTACAGGATGAATTCTCAGGCTTTTAAGGTAGGTAAAAAAGTTAATCATGGTACAACCAGGGTGGTAAACACAGAGACACACATGGATTTTAGTGTGAAGATGTGCAATCAATTTAGTTCCTTCCTGTTATTACACAACTTGTGGAATATCCAGACGGAGGTGTCCGACTAAAAGTTAGGTAGACAAATATGATGATTGGGAACACTTCTGAGCTGAATACATAGATTTGGGTGTCATTTGCATAGTGGTCAAATTATAAGAGTTGATAAAAATTAACTAGTGAAGGTTCTTGAAGAGGGGCAGTGGACCAAGGATGGATTCTTAGGAATAAGTGGCTCTTCAGAGACCAAATTGCTGGATAGAGTCCAGCAAGGAGATGAAGAAATGGTAAGCAATGTAAAAAAGAAAACTAGGACAGTTTGATTAACTAACTTGAGGTAATAGGATAGTTTGGAAGCCATGGGCATGTTGAGTTTAAAAGGAATAAATGAAGGTATGAAATATAAGATGTCTATTGAATTGATGAAATAGAGAGTCAAAATTATGCTTCATGAATATGGAAAGCAAAATTGTTATTTACCCTGAGATGATCTTTCTAGCACTACCACATCATCTATGTTTAAATTATCGCAATGCTCAGCTGAGAATCTTTTGCTCTTTTTATTGCCTATGGACTCACCTTACGTTTATTTAGTCTGAAAACTGTTCATATGGACATTAGAGTTAATTGTTTTGTCATCTATGAATATTGAGGAGTATGAATAAAGCACAAATTATACACCAGAACAGGATAGTCTTAAATATGAGCCCTTTAATCTCATGTTTAAAATATGGCATTTAGGTTTCATATTTGTGAGAAAATTGAGGTACAAGTTATACTTTGTATGTCAACAGATCTCAGAATCTAAGTTCTGTGCATGAATCTGATGGAATATTTCCCTGGAAAAAAATAGAGATATATGTGGGCAGTAGATATTTGTATTTAAAAATCTATAGTAAATTAAAATATTTAATTCTGGAACACAGAGAACAAGAATGGTGAATTAGAAATCTTCATAGCTCTTCACATGCTCTTAAACTATAGGAGAAGCCTTGCATACATTGATTGGGAGCTTCAATTCCAATAAAATTTGGGGATTGCTGTTGTCACAGTGGTGTGCTGGATCTGGCTCGCACCACCTCATAGAAACCAATTGTATATACCATTTCTCAAGTTCACATTCAGTGATATCATGTTGGTAATTGCAATCAGGCATGGTGGAAATATTAACACCATGGAATTCATAAAAAAAACTACAGATGAAGGCTCGTTTCCACCCCTGAAAAGCTAGTTGTTAAAATTGACCAGCACATCATTGGATTTGCATCACTGACAGAAAACACAGAAAATGCAAAGGGCATTTATCTTCTCCTTTAGTAGGACTCTTTTTTGTGCCCTAGTACATTAAAATACAATTGCATAAAGTGCTGTATCCATTCTTAATTTTCACAGCAAGACAAGTCTGGCAATGACAGTGCCTTATACACTAAATAGGACCGATTCTGTTTGAATGCTCACTCATTTAGAATATTGCATCATATTAACATGAACAGGCTCATAATCAATAATGCCAATAAAAAGCGTTCTGCTCGCTAGCCAAAGAGACAGACTGGTGATAGCTATGTGGAAGATTCCCTGGTGAAAAGGCCCTGAACATAGCTGGTGAGAGAGAGTGGTGCTGGTAGCCCTAGGGGGCTACAAATTGGTCTTGACAGAAATAGACACCCTGGACTGGGCTTTGCTTTCCTAGTAGAAGATGCAAGTGCTCAGAGTACTATAGAGAAATGAAAATAAAAAACATTGCACAGATTTGGATGGCCAACCATCATTTCTTTAGACCAAGAAACACACTGTACAGCTCATAGTGTTCAGCAGTGCACATAGAGATATCCTCCTCAGAGTAATAGTTTGGTAAGAATTATAATGGACAATTGGTTTATCAGTTGTGTAAAAGAAGGTAAAATTACAACACGTAGGGCTGGCTTACACATCTTCATGAGTATGTTCATGCTTAACATGAGTAGGAGTAAAGGAATGTCCCCACTAGACTTTTCTTCCATTTTTGTTGGTTGATCTGAAGATGAGGGAGTGGGTAAGGGTGCTGGTGTGGCTATATAATTCTTGCCAAGGGAGCAGTACCCTGATATAATGATGATACTATTTTTTCTTTCTTCCCACTATCACTTGATTTTTTTCCCTACCTGATGCAGTGGTCCTAGGATCAAGGCTGCAACTACAAGTGTTGGAAGCATATACAATTCCTAAGCAGAAACTGTAACTACGTTTTTAAACCTTAGGCCCAAATTCCTAAGGGCCTGATGGGGATATGTTGCGCCTTTACCCCATCTGGCAAAAGTGGAGCTAAGAATGAATGCATATGTACTGCCTGGTAGTAAAGATGGCCCACTAGGTCAGCACCTATGTAACCTTACCCCATATGAAAGGGAGTGGACCAAGGAGGAGGTACTGTTAGACTAGTATTGCTGTCTGCAGTCTAGAACAGCACAGTGGCAGATTCTAATGTCCCTTCCAAAGGTGAAAATTTGGGGTATAAATGGAAGAAAAAGGAATGAATAAATGAGTTTTAATTAGGGAAAATCAGATATTATAAATGCACCTCACAAGAGGCTCAGAGTAAGAGATGACATGTCTCTTAGCTCAATTATACCAGATGCCTGAAAGGGTAAAGCTATATGTTTGTTGAGACAACTTTTGCTGTTGGAACCTGACAAAATGGAGTGGAAGCCTGCAAACCTGAGTGGCCTCACCCAACATACAATGTGATGATGCAGTGGACTGAAGTATTAATATGACAAGTATTCTAGTATTCCGGTAATGTGGTGGTATCTCTGGAGTTGTATATCCTTTTTTCTTTTTTTTTCTTTTTTGAGATAGAGTCCTGTTCTGTCACCTAGGCTGGAGTGCAGTGACTCAATTATAGCTCAACTTGAACTCCTGGGTTCAAGCTCAAGTGATCCTCCCAACTCAGCCTCCTGAGTTGTTGGAACTACATGAGTGTGCCGTCATGCCCACTAAGTTTAAAATTTTTTAAAGAGATGGGATCTCACTATGGTGGCCAGGCTGGTCTTGAACTCCTGGCCTCAAGAAATCCTCCCACTTTAACATCTCCAATTGTGTATTCTTTTGTTGTAAGGGATCTGGGTTTAAAAAAGAGGATAGACTGTAATATTATAAAATATATATTTGGGTTTTGACCCCATTTCCCAGTGTACAACTCCCCAGATCCCTATTTGTGCAAAATTTCTACCCATATTGCTGAAGATTATTTAAATTACTCATTCAGTAGCTCAAGAAGTTGTATAATCATGAACAACATTAGTCCTATGCTCCGCTCTTTCAGTAACGCTGTTGTTATGCAACTGGGAAGCAGCTAGAGTTTTCAAACTGTAATTAATACAGAAACTTTAGAATCCAGCCTGATTACCTAGACTTTCCACAGTTTTAATGAATTGGTTAAAAGAGTTTCTAATAATTTTTGTCATTTTTTATCAATTGTTTTCTTTCTTTCATTTTATTTTAGTGTTTACAATGTATCCCTTGGTTTGAAAAAACAAACAAACAAACAAAAGATTAAAGAGCCCTTTACCAAGTAAAATGTTTTTACTATAGTTTCAATGCATTAAAACATACTTAAAAGTTACATTTATTTTATTTCAATCTATGTTATCCCTTACAGTGATGTGTGTACATTTGTGCAGATAGAAAAAAAAACTACCTATTCATTAATAAAACTGTGTGACTGATTTTTTTTAGCTCTTATTTTTAAATGTGTTACATTTAAAATCTCCAAGTAAAAGGAGTGACACACAGGGGATGTAAGCCCTGGGATTCATTGCACATGTGTTCTTTCCTCTCTTGCTTGGAGCCTGAAGCAGGAGGGCTTCTGGCCCAGGCCTGCCTACCCAGAGCATTGGCACTGGTGACCATTTGGGCTTCCCAGGGAAAAGCTGCATAAGGGGAAGTAGCTGAAGAGAACAAAAGCAGGAGTGAGGAGGGAAGAGGGAACAGGAGGCTGGGGCTCATTTTTCACACTCCTCTGTGTGTGTATGTGTGTGTGTGTATGTGTGTGTGTAAGTGCATGTTTTTTCGTTACAGTTTTTCTCATTTATAATATGTTCTTTTCACTAGGAAGGAAAGTCCTTGAGACTGATAATTGTCATTACATTTAGAACTTAGTCAAAAATGTTATTTAGTTTTTATTTTGCAGCAGCTGTTGCTAAACATGAAAGATAGTACGAATGCTAACCCGGCTGGGATTTTATTTCTTTGAAAATTCTTATACCAGTACCTAGTAAACATTGGTTGATGTTATCTGATTGGAAAATAAACTGCTTTTTACATTTTTTCCTGAATTCATTCCTTTATTAAAAGGCAAAGTTGTATATTGCAGCACCTAGCATATTTCTTTTATTTGTATTTGTGCCTGTTACTATTAATATGAAATATTTATCTTCCCAAGTTTAAAACAATGTTATAGAGATTTTCACTAGTTTGAGATAGCATATTGAATATCTGTACAAATCAAGAATACTTTGTTGGACTTAAAAATGAAACAATATCTACATTCAGCTTGACAAGTATCTATTGGATGAATGAATAAAATTTGGACACATTTTTCTTTCAAATTTCAGTTTTGCAACAGATCTCCAGAATCATTTTCATTTTGGGAAGCTGAAACTCTATGGCCATTGAATACCAGGTCCCCATTTCATCATCACCCTAGCTTATGACAACACCATTCTACTTTCTGTTTCTATGAATTTAACTTTCTTAAATTTATCACATAAGTGGAAGCATACATATTTGTCTTTTGAGATTGGCTTATTTCACTTAGCATGAGGTCCTCAAAGTTCATTCATATTTTACCACTTGACAGAATTCCCTTCTGTTTTAAAGGCAAAATGGTATTCCATTATATGTATATACCAGAGTTTGCTTATCCATTATCTGTAGGCAGACATGCGTGTTGCTTCCACCTCTTGGCTATTGCGAATAATGCTGCAAAGGCTGTGGGTATGCAAAAATGTCATCAAGATTCTGCTTTCAAAGTGGGGATGTCTATATCCACATTGGCTGCATCATTTTACAATCCTATCAACAGTGTACAGTGGTCTGGTTTCTCCACATCCTTACCCATATTTCTTATTTTCTGGAATTTTTAAAATAGTGGCCATTCTGATGGGTATAAGTGAGAGCTCATGTGGTTTTGAATTCCTTTTCTCTAATGATTAGTGACCATGAGCATCTTTTCACATGCTTGTTGGCCATTTGCGTATCTTTGGAGAAATGACTATTGAAGTCCTTTGCCCAGTTTTTTACTCATATTATTTGTTTTTTGTTGTTGTTGTTGTTATTGTTGAGTTATAGTTCTTTATATATTCTGGTTTCTTTATTCTTTATATATTCCTTATCAGATATATGATTTACAAAAGTTTCCTCCTATTCTGTAGGTTGATTTTTTTTTTTTTACTGTTATTGCTATGCGGAAACTTTTAAGTTTGATATAATCCCACTTGTATATTTTTGCTTTCGTTGCTTGTGTTTTTGTGTTATTCAAAAATCATTGCCAAATACAATGTCATGAAGCTTTTCTCCTGTGTTTGCTTCTAGGAATTGTCTAGTTTTTGGCCTTATATTTTTAAAAATCAATTGTGAATTAATTTGTGTACACCATGGAAGGTAAGGATCCAATTTTTTCTTTTGCATGTGGATATTCAATTTTCTCAGCACAAATTATTGAGGAGGCTATTCTTTCCTCATTAAATAGGCTTGACACCCTTGTCAAAGATTATTTCACCACACACACAAGGTTTTAATTATTGGCTGTCGATTCTACTGCATTGGCATGTATGCCTGTCTTTATGCCAGTACCACCATGTTTTCATGACTAAAATTTCGTACTATGTTTAGAAGGAAGGAAGGATGAGACCTCTAACTTTGCTTTTCTTTTTAATTTTTTTTTTTTTTTTTTTTT
>NW_012101266.1:736577-737437 GCF_000951045.1 Mandrillus leucophaeus | reverse complement strand
AGTTTCTGGTAGAATTCTTCAGTAAAGCCATCTAGTACGGGATTATTTCGTTTGTTCTGTTGGTTTGTTTGGAGATTTTAGATTGCTGATTCAATCACCTCACTGGTTTTATTTCTGTTCAGATTTCTTAATTTCTAAATGATTCAGTCTTGATAGGTGTATTTCCAAGAATTTATCCATTTTTGCTAAGTTATTTATTTTGTTTGCATCTTAAAATTCTTAGTATTCTGTTACTTGTCCCTAGAATGCTACACAATACTGATGTTGAGAAATTTGTTCTTTAAATAGAAAGAAAGAAAGAAAAAACACATTTTGGAGATCAATTCAGGAAATATATGAAGCAAAGAAAGCTTAAGAAAATGCCTTTTTGGGCAAAAAGTGTAGGAACTAGGTATTAGAGTGGTATAAAGAATCATGAGGGAAGAAGAAATTTCTGGAAAAAAAAGAAGAAAACTCTGTCCATATAGGAAATAACATATTTAATAAGTAGAATATACAATATGGAATTATTTGACAGTCTTTTGTAAAGCATTGCTCCTATCAGTAATACATCTATGGGGGCTTGTGGATATAGCTGTAAGGTAATCTTCTCTTTGATTTTATTGAATAAAATTAACTATTTCATTAAGTTGGAGGGTGGGTATAAAAACGAAAATAACCTGGCCAACCTAGTATCTGGAGTTTCCAATCTATATATGATATTCTTAGTGAAAAAAAAAATTAGAAATTTATTTATTTAATATTTTTATTTCACATTTTTTCTTAATTATTTGAAATTCACTTTTAACTTTTCAAGTTTTAATATTTGCATGACTACCCCCTTCCATTTTGTCCATTTAATAAGTTTAATAACATCATCA
>NW_012101266.1:733533-735667 GCF_000951045.1 Mandrillus leucophaeus | reverse complement strand
TGACAAGTATCTATTGGATGAATGAATAAAATTTGGACACATTTTTCTTTCAAATTTCAGTTTTGCAACAGATCTCCAGAATCATTTTCATTTTGGGAAGCTGAAACTCTATGGCCATTGAATACCAGGTCCCCATTTCATCATCACCCTAGCTTATGACAACACCATTCTACTTTCTGTTTCTATGAATTTAACTTTCTTAAATATCACATAAGTGGAAGCATACATATTTGTCTTTTGAGATTGACTTATTTCACTTAGCATGAGGTTCTCAAAGTTCATTCATGTTTTACCACTTGACAGAATTTCCTTCTGTTTTAAAGGCAAAATGATATTCCATTATATGTATATACCAGAGTTTGCTTATCCATTATCTGTAGGCGGTCATGCGTGTTGCTTCCACCTCTTGGCTATTGTGAATAATTCTGCAAAGGCTGTGGGTATGCAAAAATGTCATCAAGATTCTGCTTTCAAAGTGGGGATGTGTATATCCACATTGGATGCATCATTTTATAATCCTATCAACAGTGTACAAGTGGTCTGGTTTCTCCACATCCTTACCCATATTTGTAATTTTCTGGAATTTTTTAAATAGTGGCCATCCTGATGGGTATAAGTGAGAGCTCATGTGGTTTTGATTTCCTTTTCTCTAATGATTAGTGATCATGAGCATCTTTTCACATGCTTGTTGGCCATTTGCGTATCTTTGGAGAAATGACTATTGAAGTCATTTGCCCAGTTTTTTACTCATATTATTTGTTTTTTTTTCCTTGTTGTTGTTGTTATTGTTGAGTTACAGTTCTTTATATATTCTGGTTTCTTTATTTAGTCTTTATATATTCCTTATCAGATATATGATTTTCCTCCTATTCTGTAGGTTGATTTTTTTTTTTTTACTGTTATTGCTATGCGGAAACTTTTAAGTTTGATATAATCCCACTTGTATATTTTTGCTTTCATTGCCTGTGTTTTTGTGTTATTCAAAAATCATTGCCAAATACAATGTCATGAAGCTTTTCTCCTGTGTTTGCTTCTAGGAATTATCTAGTTTTCGGCCTTATATGTTTTAAAATCAATTGTGAATTAATTTGTGTACACCATGGAAGGTAAGGATCCATTTTTTTTCTTTTGCATATGGATATTCAATTTTCTCAGCACAAATTATTGAGGAGGCTATTCTTTCCTCATTGAATAGGCTTGACATCCTTGTCAAAGGTCATTTCACCACACACACAAGGTTTTAATTATGGGCTGTCGATTCTACTGCATTGGCATGTATGCCTGTCTTTATGCCAGTACCACAATGTTTTCATGACTAAAATTTTGTACTGTGTTTAGAAGGAAAGAAGCATGAGATCTCTAACTTTACTTTTCTTTTTAACTTTTTTTAAGACAAAGTCTGTCACCCAGGTTGGAGTGCAGTGGTGCAATCTCGGCTCACTGCAACCTCTGCCTCATGGGTTCAAGTAATTCTCCTGCCTCAGCCTCCCCAGTAGCTGAAATTATGGGCATACACCACCATGCCCAGCTAATTTTTATATTTTTAGTAGAGAAGGGATTTCATCATGCTGGCCAGGCTGGTCTCGAACCCCTGGCCTCAAGTGACAACCTTCCTCAGCTCCCAAAGTGTAAAGGTTTTTTTGACCATTTGGGGTCCCTGGAGATTCTATATGAATTTTTAGGTTTTTTTTTCTATTTCCTAAAAGTGTGTCATTGAGATTTTGACAGAATTTACATTGAATGTGTAGATCACTTTGAGTAGTATGTATTTTAACAATATTAAGGCTTTCAATGATCTCATGAACATTGGATGTCTTTCCATTTATGTGTGTCTTCTTTAATTTCCTTCAGCAATGTTTGACAGTTTTTAGTGCATAAGTCTTTTGTCTCATTAGTTCAGTTTATTCATACTTCATGCTTTTTTGTTCTATTGTAAATAGTATTGCTTTCCTAATTTCCATTTGGTGTTGATCATTGTCAGCGAATAGAAACATAACTAATTTTTGTGTGTTGATTTTGTATACTATAACTTTGCTAAAATCTGTTGTTAGTTCTAACAATGTGTTTGTGTGTGTGAGAGAGAGATCTTTAGAGTGTTCTACATATAAGATCATGTCATTTGTGAAGAGAAATG
>NW_012101266.1:693190-728208 GCF_000951045.1 Mandrillus leucophaeus | reverse complement strand
GTTCAAAATTTGGCCTATTATCTTGGTAGGTGCATTTGTGTACCAACTTGATTGGACTTCATCAGGGAGTGACTGAGTGATTTGTGCTCAGTGTCAGTAGTTACAGCTTTAAGCAGATAGTTCCATACTGCAAGAGGCAATTTAGCAAATAGCAGTGAGCAGAGAGACAGGGACACCTACTGAGACAAACCAAGATGAATTAAAAGGAACTGGCTGGATCAAATACTAGTTTTGCAGAGGAGATCTGGTTCCTGGAATTTTTGTGTGACATTAATATTTCCTGCATAGGAAACTATTATTTACATACAACATTTACCACTCTTCAGGCACTAACGAAGAATAAAAACACTAATAAGACAGGACTCATGTCTTCAGAGAACATAAATATAAATGGAAATAAATAGAGATAAGCAGTAGCAAGCGGAATAATAAAGCAGGTATAATTTTGGGAAGCCACCCTAACAGAAAAATTTAGTGAAAGATACTGAAAACCAAAGTTTCTATAAGTGAGTATGTAACAAGAACAATCCTTTAATAGGATGCTTATATAAAAGATGGTCTCTGTATTATGAGATATTTAGATACTGTTATAAAAATTTGTAATGCTGAAATATGAATATAGATCTGGTCTCTCAAAGTTGCATGTATCTAAATACACATCATTAAGTGTTGAGCTGCTGTCAAAAGACAAGGCTGAAAATGCAGATCACAAGCTTTTACATGGTTATGAGAGGGGAATGGGTTACTTTTCTTTGTCTAACTCAACTATGAGAACAAGTCTTTAAAAGAAAGACAGTTGTCATGTCTGAGTTGTGCATATAAAAATCAACCTTTTAGAACGTATATTGAAAGATAAAATTGGGACTAACATGAGTCAACAAGTGATACAATCTACTTAGATAATTTTAACAAATTGGTTTATTTTACATTGTACATAGGAAATCAATAACCCTAAGTTTAAACCTAATAGCACCACTCTCTAAGAAGACTTGCAAAAAATGTTCTGGCTGTAGAAGTTTCTTTGCTTCTTCTCTCATTAGGAAAAAATCATTAGCACAAATTATCAATTTAAGAAGGAAGTAATGTCTTAAATATCTTTACTGGATGTTTCATATTTTTAGCCTTCTAGAAATTCTGCAATTCCTGTCAGGTTCGAGGAAGTAGAGTTCTGGATGAGATTTTTCCGTAAGCTTCAAATAAATTACTGAAATACTAAAACATATTTTAAAATTTATATAATAGATGAATGAAATCAGAAATGGCAGACTTGATCTACTAAAATGCTTCGTGGCAAAGGCAAATATACTCATATGCTTAAATGGTTATATTATAACCTCTAGGACTCTGGAATATTATTCAGTTTAAAGTTTTAGCTTAGCTAGATGAATGACAGACTAATGGGTCAGTGATTATTACTTCTAAAACAATGGCAATGTCATTGAATACTTAAGGGGCTTTGGTCTCTGCTTTTCTTCTGTTCAGATGCTATTTGCACATAAGCAGAAATGGTGCCCTGATTCATTTTTCTTCTCTTCTTTCTGACCCATTCTCTGGGTATTTCATGAAGCTGTATGGTGTCTTGTCAGATTTCCTCACTAAAGTTAATTTTTTTTTCTCTTTGGAATTCATAAAACATTTCTATAGGCAAGTTTATCTACATTTTCTTTATGGTTTTTGTATTTTTTGTTATGGCTAAAAAAGACTACTTCCATATAAAAATTATAAATAAATTCACACAGACTTTCTACTGGAAGTTTCTTGTGTTCATTTCTCTTTTACTTTTAAACATTTTATTTGAAAATACCACACTTTTACTACTGTACTGTACTGTCACTTTTGTCATAAATCAACTGACTATACATGTGTGGGTCTATTGCTGCCTGTCTATTCTGTTTCTTTGGTCTACTTTTGTATGACTATATCAATACCACACTGTCTTAATTATAACAGCTCTGCAAAATGTGTCAATATATGGTAGTTTAAATCTTCGGCTATTTTTAAACTTTCTTATTTCTATATACATTCTGGAATCAGTTTTCCAAAATCCTCAAAAAAGTTCACAGGAATTGGTGGAGGGGGACAGATTATCTTTAACATTTAGATTAACTGAAGTATAATTTACATTTTTATAATATGCAGCACTATTTTTATTTTGCATTATTTTTATTTTTCTGTGTTTTAAAATGTTATTTTTATTGTATGATACCATAAAAAGGTATCATTTAACTTTACATTGTACTTTCATAGCAAAATCATAGATCATTTTTTACAAAAGTAAAGAGCTCAATTAATATTCCTTTTAATATATACCTCAATTTATTTACTTTTTCTTTAATTTCTCTTGCATTATTATGTAGTATTTTATATAGAACACTTGAAGATATTTCTTTAGCTATATTCTTCCACATCTGATATATTATACTGTAAACATAAATAGCATATTTCAAAATAATTTTTTTATATAGAAGTACAGTTAATTTTGCATGTTGACCTTAAATTTGCTGATTTTGCTAAATTCACTTATTAATTCTAATAATTTATGTGTATATTCCTTCATATATTTATTTATTTATTTTATTATTGAGGCAGAGTCTCGCTGTGTTGGCCAGGCTAGTTTCAAACTCCTAGGATTAAGAGATCCTCTAGCCTCTGCCTCCAGAATAGCTGCAATTGCAGGCATGTGCTACTCCATCCAGCTTTCTTTCATAATTTTTACGTATGCAATCATATCTATCATCTATAAACAAGGAAAGTTTTATTTCATCTTTCTTCATTCTTATAACTATTATTTCTTTTTCAGTTATTACAAAGTTTTGGCATTTTAAGCCAATGTTGAATAGCAGTGACAATAGTAAACCTTTTTTTCTTATTCCAGATCTCAGAAAAAAGCATTCAATATTTCATCATTAAGTATCTGTGGAGTGTTTTGTTTTGTTTTGCTTTGTTTTTTTGACAGTATCTCGCTCTGTCACCCAGGCTGTCGTGCACTGGCCCGATCACAGCTCACTGCAGCCTTTGCCTCCCTGGTTCAAGCAATTCCCCTGTCTCAGCCTCCCGAGTAGCTGGGATTGCAGGCACATGCCACCAAGCCCGGCTAATTTTTGTATTTTTAGTAGAGACGGGCTTTCTCCATGTTGGCCATACTGGTCCCCAACTCTTGACCTCAGGTGGTCCGCCTGCCTCAGCCTCCCAAAGTGCTGGGATTGCCGGCATGAGTCACCGCGCCAGGCCTCTGTGGGGTTTTTATAGATACTATAAGATTTAGAAAGTTCTATTCTGGTTTTTTGCTAAGTATCTTTCTTTTTAATCATAATTTGTTATTAAATTTTTTCAAATGCATTTTCTGTGTCTATTAAGATGATTTTCTCTCCTCTTGTTAGCATTTGTCTGATCTTCGTTTATTTACAATTAAGCTTTTTGTATCACAGTGTTTTAACTGCATTTATTTTATAGAATATGTAATATTTCATTATTTTTACAAAATACATGGGTTTGAAGCCTATGAATAAATTCATTTACATTTGCTAATGTAATGAACATGTTAGTTTGAATTTCTGTTGTCTGCTTTATTTTTAATGCTTCTATTTTCAATGTTTTGTTACTTGTGGGTTTTTTTTTTTTAAATCTGTCTTTATAGTTTAGATGTCTGTGTGTGCAGGTATGCCAATTTTCCTCAGAAAATTTGGAAAGTTTATAATGCTCTTTTTCTCAGCTCTTACATTCAAAACTTTTGATATTGCATATCATATTCTTGATAAGTATCTTCATTATGTATTTTTTAATGTTAGCTACCCCTTGATCTCTGAATTTATTTTTTAATTTTAAATTATTTTTGTTTTAATTTTAAATAAAAAATATTAATTTTAATTTTACAAAATATATTAAAAGCATAATTTCTTCATTTAATTCTGTACTTAATACCTATTGGCTTTCTTCAAAGCAAGATTAATTGTAAAATAATGCATCTAAACTTTTTTCTATCTGTATTTGTTTCTCCTTTCTGCTTTAACAAATTACCATGAACTTTGTGTCTTAAAACAAGTCCACAGTGAGTCTCATGGATCTAAAGTCAAGGTGTCAGCAGGGCTGGCTCCCTCTGGGCTCTAAAGGAGAGTCCATCTTCTTGCCCTTTCAACTTCTAGAGTTTGCCCACGTAACTGAGTTCATGGCCCCCTTCCAGTCATCAATGCACCATTCCAACCTCTGCTTCCATCATTACAGCTTGCCTTTCCCTTCATCTGACAGAAGGCTGTGATTATGCTAAACACACCTGAATAATCCAGGAAAATCTTCCATCTAAAAATCTTTAATTTAATTGCATATGCAAAGTTCCTGTTCTACCTATTTTCTTGGAATGTAACTATTTATAGGTTCCCAGGATTAGAAACTGAACATCTTTGGTGTCATTATTCCATCTCCCACACTCTTTTCTCTTTTTTCTTCTCTTAATATTTTCTTCTACTGTATTTTATGTGGTTTATTTTCAGGCATTCACCTCCTATAATCCCATTTCCCCAGTTACTTTATTTTCACTTTTATTTAAATAAATTCAGTGTTCCTTTTATATCTTGGTTAGTAAAATTTAGTTTTGAGAAGCTTTTGTTTGATTTTTTTTTTCAAGAAAGTCTCACCACTGGTATATTTCATAGGTGATTTAAAAAAATGTTTGAGGGTGTGGGCTCTAGCTTTCATTGTGAATGTCTGCTCAGTTGGTATAATAGTGTTGGGTTAAACTTTCTTTCCCTTAGAATTTCAGAGTTATTGTTCTGTCTTCTGCATTCGAATATTGTAGTGAACTGTCTGAAGACAGCCTGATATTTGTCCAATGGTAAGAAACTTTGCAAACTTTATCTTTTAATTTCAATTACTTGAGATATATTTTATTACTAATAGTTTTGTAGCAGACGTTTCTGCTAGAAAATGCTCTTTCATGGTTACTTTTACTTTTTGCTGTATTTTAGGAGATTTTTCTTCTGTCTCTGAAAGCATTTAGATCTTATTAATTGAATTTGCTCCTTCAGGGACTCCAGTTATCCTTGGTTTGGTAAACTTTGCCTAACTTTCATACTCATAGTCTTTTTATTATTTGCTTTAATCACTTTATTTTATCCTTTGTTTTCATTCCTAATATGTTGTTTTTTTCCTATTGATTAGTGAATCATTTTTACCTATTATTTTCCTTTATGCATCCAATATATGTAATAATTCAGTAGTAGTGTAGCACTGGTCCTATATTTGTCTTCTTATACTTCAGTTTTCCTTTTCATCTCTTTCTGTTGTTTTATAACTTTATCTTTGAGATATTGTTACTGAGCAATGGACTCACTGTACAATGTACATAGAAGCTGATACTATGGCACTTGCTTTTGCAAAAAAGGAAGACTTTATTGTGACTTCAACCAGCAAGGAGACAGGAGGCACTGATCCAATTTGTCTCCTCTATCTGGGGTCTGGGGTAAGCTTTATGGGTTAAGGAGGACAAGTTAGTATGGGAAAGTGCTGGCAGGGTAGGTTTTGTTGGAAGGACTTCAAACAAGACTATAGTAAGGCATGGAGTGGAGTCTTCTTACCAGATAATCCTAGAAAAGGGACCCTTTACTTCTGAGGGTGTTCCAGTTGTCTGGTGCCAGCCATGTCTCAATCTTTCAGTTCCATGGGGGTGGAAGGGGGATTGGGGAAGGAGACGGATCTTTAGTTCTGGGTGTTATCTGAGGTCTGACTTTTCTTTCCTGCACATGCTCTGTCTGCATATCTTGCAGACTCCTAGCTCTGTGCCTGCAAAATAACTGGACATTCTATTATCAATAGAGAACAGCCAGATAAGACTGGCCCAGCACTTACAATATTGATATATTAGATTCGTGTTTCCTGTTAAACTTTTAAATGTAAATTATCCATTATTTTCTTTTAAAATAGACCTCATGACACTTCCCACCTGACTCACTTATAACATGGACAACTTAGTCCACATTTTCTATTTGCATCATTATTTTTTGCATACATTTGTCATAAATACTTTCTTTTCCCTTATCTGACTTTTAGTCATCTTTTCTCAAAGCTCTAGCTCGCCTCTGTGCGTGGTTGGTGTGTATTTGAGGAAAAGGGATTGCCAATGGGGGTAAAACGGGAATCAACTGAAACTAGGTGTAAAACTAGTTAGAAAATTTGAATTGTATCTTTTAACTTAATGTCCTATAACCCAATTCACTGTAGAGAAGATGTATCCTCCTCCATGCCAGAAGATCTGCAGGTTTCAAGGAGCACCTATGAATTAGGTGCAGAACCTTAGAGTCTTGGTATTTATCAGCGAGCAGCTGCTGAAGCAGTTTTTGACCCCATTTCACCCTGGCTTCTCCCGAAAGTCTTTCTCAATCCTCCATAATCATAAGAAGATAAAGAGATTGTCAAAGTGATTTTAGGGCGCTGTGCTGAGTCCAAAGTGGGTCAGATATATTTTATGTATTCTTTTGCTTCTTACTACCCAGAAATCTTTTATTTATTCTTCTCTACATTTATGTTTAATGAAATTATTGTTTATGCATGGGATCTTGCTTCTGAGTGTTTGAAATGTTTCTGCTTTTTCTCTCTGCTTTACTCCCAGCCAGAAAACCAAAATCATTAAGATCAACCATTTTCCTTTTTCTGAGGTGTTTTGGAAGTTTGTTCTCTTTAAGCAGCCTCCATTCTTTCTCATTGTGCTCTTTCCATCCATGGATTTTTAGTAGATTTTTTCAGGATGTTTTAGAATCACCTTTGTCTCCCTCTGCTTCTGATTGAATTAGGAATTGCGTAGAGCATTCAGGGTTAGGAATTGCGTAGAGCATTCAGGGTTTGTAGAATATTAAAACAAAAACAACAACAGATAATACTCTCCTTCTCTGGCTACCGGGTTTTGATTTTATGGCCTCCAGTGTATTAGTGGAGGGTGGTGTATGTTGCTTTGTCGTGTTTTGTTTTAGCCTTGTATTTATTTTATTTTATTTTTAATTTTTGAGATGGAGTCTCATTCTGTTGCCAAGGCTGTAGTGCAGTGGGGCGATCTCAGCTCACGCAACCTCCTCCTCCTGGGTTCAAGTGATTCTCCTGTCTCTGCCTCTGGAGTAGCTGGGATTACAGGCACCCACCACCACGTCCGGCTAGCTTTTTTCTTTTCTTTTTTTTTAAGTAGAGAAGGGTTTCACCATGTTGGCCAGGCTGGTGAAACTGTCTGTATCTCCTGACCTCAAGTGATCTGCCCACCTTGGCCTCCGAAAGTACTGGAATTAGAGGTATGAACCACCGTGTGTGGCCCTTAGCCTTTGTATTCATAATTTTAGTTTGGAGGCAGTGAAATTTTGAGCTTTGGCATAATTTTGTCATCTTTAGAGGCTTGTAAATACAAGATTTACAAGCTTGTAAATACAAGAATACAAGATTTCTGTATTTTAGAAAAAATTTGTTCAATTCTGGCCCAGGTGACCAGAACTGTGATTGAATTTGGTATAAAGGTAGTGATACTGAGGGAAATGAGATCTGCTTCTAATCCTGGTACTGTTTCAGTTAAGTGTGATTTTGATTTGGGAAACATCTCTCTTCTGAAGTTATAATTGATTTTCTGAAATGTACCCTTAAGTCTTTAAAAAAGTAAGACATTTGGAGATACAAGAGGAATTCGGAGATTTTTTTTCGTGAAGTGTGTCTTATTAAGAAGACTTGAGCCAACTGGAAGTAAAACTACATCCTTCCCAATTTTGTCAATATTTTTCCATAATTTTGCAGTGTCTATCTTTGGAAAATTTCTTTCAGATGAAACACTGGATTAGTAGCCTGCAACATTCACTATGTATAAAAATTGCTTGGGAATTTTTAAAAACAATAGCTGCCCAGGTCCTAGCTCCAGCAATTTGTTTTCAATTTGTCTGGGTGCAACTCTGATAGTGATTTTTTTTTTTTTCCCAAAAGCTCTTGGAGGTCTTTAATGTATAGCCAGAGTCGAGAAACATTGTAACAGAAAATCAATCAGAAGGAATAGTCATTTTCAGGAAGGGATACAAGGGAATACTGGCTTAACTGGACCACAATTTGAGAGTAATTGAAAGCAAATTATTTCTGCTTCATTGGGATTTACAGGAGAAATTATTTTGACTTAAACTATTGTCCAACATAGTTATTGGATAAAATCATCTTTCTTCTGAGGACTAAAAAGCAAGCTTTCATTTAAATTTGAGTGAAAAATATTAAAATATTAATTTAAAGTCAGCTCCGTTTGAAGAAATTTGCTTCATCAGAGTTGCCAAGAGATGCATTTCTTTATTCGCTGTTGAAGAGAAAGTTTGCTTTTAAGTTTACCTGAAACTTACCGTGAAGAAAAAGCATTCAAAGTTAAATGTGATTGAAAATCCCAAACATGTTTTTTCATACAAGACCCCAAAGGACATATAGATTTATGCTTAGAGACTGGCTACATGTGTGGGGTTAAGAAAACAGCTGGGAAGATTTACATTTAACAGTTAATTTACTGACCTACTAGTCAATTTACCTAGGCATGCTTCATACATTCAAGTTTTATTTTTTACCTTTTTAGTTAATTTGATGTATAAATTAAGCACTCCAACTTTTACTCTGCTAAGAACCAATGATATTAATCAAACTTCCGTAAATGTGTGAGCTGCATTTTCAATTAGATTGTATCTGATGTGGAAGGCTCCATCCTTTAGAATATGCTTCAGTCTCCAGTAGAGCCAATCAGATCAATGATTCTCAAGGTGTTGTAAGATGGCCAGTGGTAGATGTTACTGTGAAAAAGGAGCAACATTGCTTGTCAACCAAGAAAGCTACCCTTGACATTCTCACACAATGAATGTCTGTAGATACATAATCTAATATTAAATTGATAGGCATTGTTTAGTGAAAAGCAAGATGTACATATAGAATAAGGTGCTTTTTAGAGCCTAGGGTTTTAGTCTGTTTATAGAAAACAGTGTAAGGAAGGAAGACAAAGATAGAGGAAGGAAGGAAAGAAGGAAAGAAGGAAGGAAGGAAGGAAGGAAGGAAGGAAGGAAGGAAGGAAGGAAAGAACGAAGGAAAGAAGGAAGGAAGGGAGGAGAAAAAGGAGGAAATAAAAAAAAGTCATTTAGTTTGTCAACATTTCCTAAGTGATATTTGTAATTTATGTTTTCCCTGGATTGCTAGAATTTATATTAAAAAAATTATGTGTACACTTAATTCCAAAAAACTAGAAAATCTACATTTTGTGCAATTGATTCCCCACATTTTAGAATTACTTCTTTTTATAATTATACAAAAGTATGTCATTTGTCAATCATTGCTGCCATATATTTCTCTATATATTACCCAACAATTTAAAAATGTGAATGAGTCCTGCACTATCAGATCTCTATTTGGGAGTCCCTTTGACAACATATTATTCAATGATTAAATTTCTAGGATAGATGGAATTTTTAATAATGCTTATTAATATTGCCTTGAGAGAGTAAAATACTGAAATAGAAAACTAAGTTGCTCCTCTGCACCTATTTTTAAATTATATGGTTTCATGACATGTTCAGACTGTAGTGAGGTTGATGATTTCTAAATAGACAAGATTTACTAATATCTACCTTTTTCAGACAAATAGTAATTCTCTTCCAAAACATATTTGCTTTACTTTTGACAAACTAATGCTGAAATATCACATATTTTCCTCACACCATTTCTGCATGTATAATTCATTCTTTCATGAATTCATTCATTCACCTGACATTTTATATGTGTCTAGTATATTTTGGGATTTTAATAACTTAAAAAAAGTATCTTTCAATGTGGAAAATATGGAATAGTGAGAAAAACAGACATTAATCAAAGACATAATTATTTAATCTAAAACCTTAATAAGTCTATGAAAAAATAACACAAGGTCTTATGAAACGTTTGGGAGATGTTATCCAAGGTTGAAACTGGGAAAGCTTGTAGAAGAAAATGACATTTGAGCTAAACTCGGAGGATTGAAATGGCATTCATTTAACAGGTAACATGTCAGACAGATAAATGAGATGCCATAAATCCTTGAGGGAGAAAAGAGCATGCACGAAGAATTAAAAGAACTGAAAGAAGGCTCCTTGTGGACAGACAGCAAGGGAGAGAAGACCCAGGGACTATGAGATCATGCAGAAATCTAGAAATGTCAGAATGAAAGTTTACTTTTATTTAAGGGAAATGATAGAAATGGAATCAGAGTGTTATTTTGTTGTTAGCAATTTCTTAAATTTGATTTTATAATTGTACACTTCAAACAATTTTTATATACTCCTGCTGAAAAAAAAATCTAGATATTTCTTTTGTATATGACACCACCAAGTGGCAGTAGTATGCCAAGGCCTTACCATATGTCAAATAGTAAGATTTAATTACAGATAATATGTAATAACACTTTTTTCTTTGAAAACATAGAATGCATATATCTGTAAATTAAAAGCAATGCTAAACTCATTTTCATAGAAAACACTAGAAAAACAGTTAAAGGTATGATTTTAAAATTTTATATCTTTTATATCATCATCATAAACATTCTTAGTTATCTTTGTAACATAAAAAATGTACAGGATTAACTTGAGAATTCAAATTTTAGAAGCACAAAATTTAACTTGAAATTACATCAAATAAGACAAAATTGTTATGTTAGGGGTTTGAATAATTATGTCACATAAATTATTTTTTATCCATCCATGGGGAAAATTGTTGTTGCTACCTGAGCTTGAATATGTGTTATAGAATAGTTATAAATTATTGTAGAAAAGCCAAATGTAAGCCTTTTAATATTTTGTTTTCCAAGTGTTGATTATCATTCATAACAGTGTACTCTCACTTTCACATTTTCAGTTCAATGAGAGTATTTATTTTAGATTGTCATGCTATGTGCTATTTTCAATAGGCATTTCCAATCTCTTTGTGTTGAGAGCTGATAAGATTATCACTGATTTCACCCATAATGCAAAATAATTAATACCAAAATTTAGTTAAGTTATGAAATTTTATTTTCAAATAGCAAGAGTAAGTAGAAAGAATTCTGTATGATAGCAACAAACAGTGTTTACAGAAAGGAAGGTGCATATGGATATTCCCGTTTGAATAGTCTGTGTCTTGAGAAATGAATGGTACAAAAGAATCAAAGAGTATTTTCATGTTGAAATGTTCTGATGTCAAATTTCAAATCAAACTTTCTTCAGTAGATTTAAATAGACTGTTTAGAAAAGATCATGTAACAATTTATTTGTCTAACCACCTCTCCTTACCCCCATGATATAATGAAGATTAGAATATGTTTGAAGCCAGAAAAAATACATATGAATCAACATTAGTCATTCTCTGAATTTTTTTCATTTACTTTGTTGTGAAAAATTGGGTACCTTTGTATAGCAAAACATTCAGTAGCGTGGTTTTGTTGAGTCTAATATTTTTGTGGGAGTTTAAAACAAATAAGCTGTTAACTGATTGGTGAAAGAGCTTCTTGAAAAAAATACATTCAGCCTCAGTCATCTGATTTTTTTCAAACTTAATATATTAAGAGCCTAATAGGTAAATTATTGATTCATCCTGATATGATATAAGCCAATTACAAACTCCATAGGATTCAACTCAACCAATACTTTTACCCTGTCAACATATTGGATGACACTTCATTTTATTTAAAAAAATTTTCAGGGTCGGGCACGGTGGCTCACACCTGTAATCCCAGCACTTTGGGAGGCCGAGGCAGGTGGATCACCTGAGGTCAGGAATTCAAGACTAGCCAGATCAACATGGTGAAACCTTGTCTCTACTAAAAAGACAAAAAAATTAGCCTGGTATAGTGGCGCACACCTGTAATCCCAGTTGCTCTGGAGGCTGAGGCAGGAGAATCGCTTGAACATGGGAGGAGGAGGTTGCAATGAGCCAAGATCTCACCACTGCACTCCAGCCTGAGTGACAGAGTGAGACTCCATCTCAAATACACACACACACACACACACACACACACACACACACGCACATATATATATGGATACATATATGTACATATTTATGGGGCACATGTGATATTTTGATACAAGAATTTAAATTCAGTGTATAATGATCAAATCTGGGTAATCGAGATATTCACCACTTCAAGCGTTTATCATTTTTCGTGGTGTTGGGAATATTCTAAGTCCACTTCTCTAGTTATTTTAAAATACACAATAAATTAATGTTAACTATGGTCACAGTATTGTGTTGCTGAACATTAGAACTTATTCCTTTATCCAACCCTTATTTATCCCCTACTCCCTACTACCTTTTCCAGCCACTGGTAACCATCATTCTATTCTCTGTCTCCATGAGATCAATTTAGCTTCCATATATGAAGGAGATCATGTGATATTTGTCTTTCTGTGACTTGCTTCTTTCACCTGACATAATGTCCTCCAGTTCCATCCATCTTGTTGAAATGATGAGATTTCATTCATGTCATTTTTATGGCTGAGTAGTATTCCACTGTATCTGAACTACTTTTCCTTATTCCTTCATTGATCGATGGGCACTTAGGTTATTCCATATTTTGGCTATTGTGAATAGTGCTTCAATAAATATGGGAGTACATACTGATTTCTTTTCTTTTAGATATACACCTAGCAAAAGGATTGCTGGATTATATGGCAGTTCTTTGTTTAGTTTTTTGAGACAGCTCCATACTGTTTTCCATGGTGACTGTAATAATTTGCATATTCCAATCAACATGTATCAGAGCATTCTTCTTTCTCTGTCTTCTCACCAACACTCATTATTTTTTGGTCTATGTGATAAAAGCCACTTTAACTGGAGTGAGACCATATCTCATTGTGGTTTTGATTTGTATTTCTCTGAAGACTAGTGATATTGGGCATTTTTTTGTTTATTTTAGCGCTACAGTTTAAATTCTTTTTCATAATGGTGTATTTTCAGAGAACTTACCTCCCAGGATCCACAAAAGGAATATAATAAGTAAAATATTTTTATTTGAATTACTTCAAATAGGTACATGCTTGCTTTCTTTCTGACCTTATAAGTTTATAACAGCATTTTTTGAAAGAACAGGTGGATGAAAATGAACCAATCATATAGAATTACTAATCTCATTTCACTATCAGGACATCTTTGTAGGGGGTTGGTGGAAGTATTTCAGTTTTCTTCATTAACACAGGCTCACAGGAAGGCCTTTATGTATTTACATTTTCAGTGTACTTCTGGAACATTCATTTAAGTTTGCTTCCTCAGAATTATGTGATATTAAACTCCAGTCACCTCTTTATTTAGATACTTCAAAGATTTCCCCTTTATTTTTAAAATTGTTCATTGTCAAGAAGAATTGGCTTTTTCTGAAGAAGCTTGTGATGTCTTGATGTAGTTCTTATAACACCTCTAAATAAGTTAATTCTATCACATTGTCCTGGTTATTACAGTCATACACAGTCATACATCATTTAGGAGTTTGTTATTATAGGAAGACTTGCTAAAAAAATTGAATTCCAAATAGAAAATTGGTCATTTTTATGAAACACTGCCTACTCCAGGGAAATGTATTTCCAATTGGCTTTGACCATTAGACAAGAGAAGCCCATGTGAAATAGGCTATAAATACATTAATTCCAGACGAGACCTTGGCATCCATGATGGGTTACAGAACAGAAAACAGTGAAGATAATGTGGGGCTGAGGAAAGACAGGAAATAATATACAATAACAGAAAAACCTTGCTTCATAACCTGTTTATTGTTTTTTTTGGAAGGTAAAGAGGGACAGTGAGGGGCCTATCATTTGTACGTGAGAGACATTTTCTCATCTTGCTATTTATCTATGCACTGATTAGGCTTATTTGTGCTTAGATCAAACTGACTTAGTGAGACCCAAAAGAAAAGAGAAAATAAGACTTTCTTTAAAAACTTCCTATATGAAATGATACCATTTTGTGAGACCAACAATTCGTAACTTCTATATTCCTAGATTGTGTAACAAGATAAAACTGACCGAGCTGCCCAAAGTCATAAATAGATTATTTCTTTGATATCTAGCTCAGAAGTTTAAAGAATGATATTTGGTTATAGTTTCTATTTATTCATAGATTTTATAGATCAATTTAGCTCAAGTAGGGAAATTACAGAGATTGTTATTTAGATTAAAGTAGTCAGTGGAAAGCAGTAGACAGAAAATGAAGAAAAAATGAAAGTTGAATTTTCAATGATGTATATAAAATAAAATATTTTCTCGGGTAGAGAATGGGTGAAATAGATCAGACAACAATGTAAGACTTTTTTCATCTCTTTCATTTAAAAAATTGTATAAGGATAAATGAAGATAATATTATTGATAATGTCAAATGTCACACTAAGGATTTTTTATTTCTCCACGAATAGATGAGGAAACATTAATTGTTGTGAGCAGAGGAATGATACGATTTTGGATTTGAGCAGAGGAGTGAGCAGAGCAGTGAGTGAGCATTTGTAAAAGGTCAATCTGGTGTACAGAGTAGATTTGGAGAGAAGTAAACTAAAGAAATTTAAGGAAAATACAAGTCAAATGAATTAAATGATCTAAAGCAGCCCAGGAGCAGAGCAAATAAGAAATGGCCTTTGAATCTGACAGTCACTCATTTGTGAAAGTATAATTTCAGCACAGTAATACGGTTGGAAATAAGGCCATAGAAAGTTAAAATGTCTTTTGTGTGCTGCAAATAATAAGTTACAATTCAAGTAAGAGGAAGAACAGGTACATAATGGAGCCAAGAACAAAAAGAAATGTCCCCATTTGTTGAGACAAGTCAGAAGCCATGAGTTTTGCTTGAATAAATTTAGAAATTTTTAGTTAAATAATGGAGTCTTAGAAACTTGATGAGTAAAGAATGGTGAGTGATCTATATCTGTGTGCTTATTTTTTATTAAAATTACACTTGCTTCAGAATTTAGATCAGTGTGAGAATGGTGACAATGATGATAGTGATGATACTGATGAATTAGATATATGAAACATTTTAGTTCTTACTATATGCCAATCACTGTGCCAGATTCTTTCACATACATTGCCTTGTTCAATTCTTACAACTGCCATATGAGGTATATACTATCATTATGCAAATTTGAATGAAAATTCCTCGGTTATTTAATTATATGTACTCTAATATACCTTGAGTTTTACATATATTAAGTGGAATATTTTTAGAAATGTTCTTATATTTTCTTCCTGATATAACTAAAACATAAGCAAAATTGTAAACAGTTGTCTTCCTCAGCAGATGAATACAATTAATAACATCTTTACTTTTATTTATTACTAACTCTATACCATTGGTGAATTAAAAATTAAGAGCCAGGTCAAAAGATATGGATCAAAATCTCCTAGTTCAATAGTCAGAAGCCATGAGATTTAAGAAGGAGAGTGAAAATATTTCACTTGATAATGCTATAGAAAATTGGGAATGGAATATCATAGAATGTACAAACCAGAGAGGAGAAATTGCTTGTGTTGAAACCTAGGGTTGATCATTTTTAAGCTGTATTATATGACTAAGTTTCTTTACTTCTTTCTTTTCTCATTTTTAACTTTTAAAAAATAATTTCAATTTTTTATTTTAGATTCAAGGGGTACATGTTAGGCTTGTTATGTGGGTATATTGCAAGATGCTGAGGTTTGAAGTATAATTGATCCTGTCAGCCAGGTACTGGGCATAGTATCCAATACCTAGTTTTTCAACCCTTATCTTTCTCATTCTTTTCTCCTGACCATTGGTCTCCAGTGTCTATTGTTGCTATCTTTATGTCCATGAGTGCCTGTGTTTAGCTCAGAATTATAAGTGAGAACATGCAGTATTTGATTTTCTATTCCTGTGTTAGTTCACTTAGGATAATGCTCTCTAGCTGCATTTACGTTACTGCAAATAACATAATTTTATCCATTTTTTATGGCTGCATAGTATTCCATGGTGTATATGTACCATATTTTCTTTATCCAATCCACTGTTGATGACCACCTAGGTTGATTTTATGTCTTGTTATTGTGAAAAATGCTGTGATGAACATATGAGTACACACGCATTTTTGGTAGAAGTATTTGTTTCTTTTGGATACATACCCAGTCATAGTGTTACCAGTGGTGATTCTTGACTATGAGTAGTCCAGGTTCTTGGTGTTTTAAACAAAGAATTGCAGAAAATGCACAAAAAAGCAACAAAAGAATAAAGCAATGAAAGCACAGAATTATTGAAACAAAAGTACACTCCAAAGTGACAGAGGGCTCAAGCAGTGACTCAAGCTCTGGTTACAGAATTTTGTGGGGTTTAAATATCCTCTAGTGGTTTCCCATTGGTTACTTAGTTTACACCCTATGTAAATGAAGGAATGGCCTGCCACTAGTCTGATTGGTTGTGGAAGGTGACCAGTCAGAGGCTGAAGTGAAGTTACAAAGTTACACTTTATGTAAACGTCAGATTGGTTACCTAAGGGAACCAATCAGAGAATGAAGTAAAACTACACATGAAGACTAGGCCTGCAACCAGTCTGATTGTTTGCAGTAGGGAACCAATCAGAGAAACTTTCCATTTTTCATCTCCCCACAACACAGAAGCGGGGAGGGGCTTGCAAAGGGAGTACCTTCTGATCCCTTTGTTACTTAAGCATGGGAAGTTTGAGTTTCCCTTTTGATTTAGTTGTAGGAAGTCAGCGTGAATTGACCTTAGGTTCCCTGCCTCCAGACCTCCAAACTGCCTTCCAAAGTGGTTGAACAAATTTACATTTCTACCAGAAGTATATAAGCATTTCCTTTTCTCTGCAGCCTCATCAGCATGGGTTGTTTGTTGACTTTTTGATAGCCATTCGGACTGGTATGAGATAGTATCTCACTATGTTTTCGATTTGCATTTCTCTGATAATTAGCAAGTGGAGCATTTTTTTTTTTCATGTTTGTGGGCTACCTGTATGTCTTCTTTTGAGAAGTGTCTGTTCATGTCTTTTGCCTATTTTTTTGAATGGGATTGTCTTTTGTTTAATTGTTTAAGTTCCTTATAAATGGAACTTTTTATATTAGACCTTTGTTGGATTCATAATTTCCAAATATTTTCTGGATATTAGACCTTTGTTGGATATTAGACCTTTGTTAGATTCATAGTTTCCAAATATTTTCTCCCATTCTACATAGGTTGTGTGTTGAGTCTATTGATAGTTTCTTTTGCTGTGCAGAAGCTCTTTAGTTTAAATTAGGTCCTACTTGTCTTTTTTTGTTTTTGTTGCAGTTGCTTTTCAGAACTCAGTATAAATTCTTTCCCAAGGACAATGTCCAGAATGGTAGTCTTTAGGTTTTCTTGGGGAACTCTTATAGTTTAAGGTCTTACATTTAATTATTTAATCCTTCTTTAGTTAATTTTTGTGTATGGTGACAGGTAGGGGGTCCAGTTTTATTCTTCTGCCTATGGACATCCAGCTATACTAGCACAATTTATTGAACAGGGAGTCCTTTCTTTATTGCTTATTTTTATTAACTTTGTTGAAGATCAGATGGCTGTGGGTTTCTGGCCTTATTTCTGGGTTCTTTATTCTTTTCTTCGTCTATTTGTTGACTTTTGTACCACTACCATGATGTTTTGGTTACTGTAGCCTTATAGTACAGTTTGAAATTGGGTAACATGATGCCTCTGACTTCGTTCTTTTGGTATAGAATTCTTTTGGCTATTCAGGCTCTTTCTTGGTTCCATATGAATTTTTGAATAGTTTTTCTAGTTCTGTGAATAATGACATTGGTAGTTTAGCAGTAATCACGTTGATTCTATAGATTGCTTTGGACATTATGGCCATTTTAATGATATTGATTCTTCCATTCCATGAGTATGCAATGTTTGTCTATTTGTTTGTCTCATCTATGAGTTCTTTCAGCAGTGTTTTCTGGGTGAAAATTTGATCTATTGGATTTCTTTCTCTTTTGCTATATAGTAAAAGAAAAATAATGTGGTGTTTGAAATCAAGAAAATAATTTAAATTTATTTTGTTGTTATCATATGATTATAAATACTCCTTGACACAAATATTTCTAAACATAGGATCATGATATTCTTAATTTAATATTAAATAATAAAGTAGTAATCACAGATAATACGAGATGAATTGAGATCATAGGTTTGGTGAATTGACGATGTGTAACTAATGGCAAATGTAAGTCTCTTATTGCTTTTATTTTGAGAAATTGTAGTGACTGATATACTCAAAATGAAAGTGATATTGCTAGTCTCTGGATTTAAATAGAAAAATGGAACTATAGTTTTCATATTCATAATCATTCTAGGAAGATTTTGTCAAATGCATTGGAGTAAAAATTATCATTAACCTATGATTTATGAGATAAATAGGGAGTAATTACATGTAAACTTAGAATGTAAAACTATTTTTAATATGGCTACTTTTGTAACTTAATTGTTAATCAAGACTTCATTAACATGTTTATTATTCTTGTAACTTTATTGTTAAAACTTCATTAACATCATTAACATGTTTTTTTCACTGTAGGTTATTTGTAATTATGCATTTAGGTAAGTAATTTATTTGGAATCAAATTGGATGCAAAAATAATGGAAATGGTTTATCTTTATTATAAAATATGTTAGGTAATTTTTTTGTATTCTCAAATGTAGTATTTTTAGATGAGTATTGGTTTTCATAATAAGTGAAAATAATAATAGCTAATATTTTTCAAGACTTATTGTTGCTAGGCTCTGTATCATAGGCCCCATATGCATCAGCTCTTGAATTTCATTTAAATTTTATCAGCTTTTATATATTATCTCTTCAAGAAATTGGAAAGTTATTTTCATTCTGTTGTAGAGCATGAGGAAACTGAAAACTTTTTTTTTTTTTACTTAGTAAATATGGTTTGGCTTTGCGTCCCCACCCAAATCTCATCTATAATTGTAATCCCCACATATTGAGGGAGGGATCTGCTGGGAGGTGACTGGATCATGGGGGAAGTTTTCCCCATGCTGTTCTCATGATAGTAAGGGAGTTCTCACAATATCTGATGGTTTAAAAGTGGCAGTTTCCCCTGAAGTCTCTCTCTCCTGCTGCCATGTAAGACGTGCCTTGCTTCCCCTTGGCCTTCTGTTATGAATAAATGTCCTGAGGCCTCCCAAGCCATGCAGAACTGTGAGTCAATTAAACCTTGTTTGTTTATAAATTACCCAGTCTCTGGTATTTCTTTATAGCACTATGAAAACATACTAATAAATTAGTCTAAAAAAATGTTTGCCTATCAGTTACATAACTTTGTCATATTTTTTATTTTGAGCATATTGCCTTTTGAACACTGTTGCTGATACAAATAGAAATTGCAGTTATTGAAGAGTTGTACATTGATTTTTACACCATTATTTCTTAAAATTTCCCTTAAGATATACATTACAATTTATATTACCCCAGTTCTACAATTTTAGTTCTACATTAAAATGTTGCCAAAATGTTTATCTTATAGAGATTTGTATCCAAAACATATAAAGCACTCTTAAAAACATCTACAAAAGGCTATATAGTATATGATTCTAATTATATAACATTATATGAAAAAGCAAAACATATAGATACAGTAAAACTACAAGTGGCTTCCATGGGCTCAGCAGGAGGCATGGAGGGTTGAATATATGAAGCACAATAATTTTTTCTTTAGAAAGAGTAATTAAATTTTATGATATTGTAATGGTAGACTTGTAACATGTATTTGTCAAAACTCACAAAACTTTATAGTACAAAAAGTGAACCTTAGTGTATACAAATTAAAAAATCAGTTAAAAGTTTTGGAGATCCCAAAGGAATTCATAATAATATAATCTAAATTAAATATGCAATAATCTCTTTGAAGGGGGTATGTGTAAAAGATGCTGACCTAAGTAATTTTGGATAGGATTTAGAGTCTTGAAGTCTAAAGACAAAAAGAACTGCATACATACACTTGTTGTTAAACTTGTTTCTTAAAAATCATTTAGAAGGTTGGGGGATCCCAAAAGGAATGCATAATATAACAATAGAACCTAACTCTAATAACAATGTATGAAATAATATTGCTCTCTGAAGCGGGTGTGTGTAAAAGGTGCTAATCTAAGTCACTTTGCATAGGACTAGAGTCTCTAAGTCTAAAAGCAAAAAGACCTAAATATGCATACTTGTTGATAAAGTTGTTTCTTAACAGGCTGTAAGTTAATTTTGATATTACTACACATGTATAATTGAACTGAATAATTAAGCAAATGAATGGTGGATGATTGGAGCCATATTTCTCACTGTTGCAGTAAATTTACAGATTAGTAAGAGGAGGAGGGTAGAATGAGCCATGTTGTAATCGATTAAAGTTGGGCATATCAGTAAAAACTCATGTTTAAATTAATTTATATACATATGGTGGCATATGGAAATACTAAGTTTTAAATATATGTGAAAATATAATCATACAATATACCCATATCCTCTTAAGCCATTTTTAACTACTGACCAAACCTCTCTCATCTATACTTGCATCTTCTGCCTCCCCTTCGTATTAGTTTAAAGCATATTCCAGGTATCATATTTTATTTATAGAATTTTGGTAGTTATATCTAAAACAAAAAATCCCTTGTTTATTCACCATCACCACTACATCTTTAACGTACTACAGAACTGAACCTGGTGCTTTTTCATATCCCCTTAGCATTTACCTCTAAAGCCAAAGCATCTTGTTTAATTACCTGAGACTTTGCCTAATACTTTCATTTTTCCTGACCACAGGATCACATTAGGCCTTTGTGTAGAATAAGCTGCAAGGGCTGGGAGCAGCTTTTGACCAATATCAAATAGGAATTTAGGGGATAAATTCCCCAGCTTGAATCCCTCAGTTAAGATACCTCTGAAGTGTGATGTACATTACAGCAGGCTTGAGTTCCAGTAGCACAATGAAAACCTGAGGGAGAGTGCATCTTGTATGGAATCCCTTCCTTTCCTTGCCTTACTTCCTCATTTCTCTATTTGTATCCTGAGATTACCTCCCAAACAATTCTTGTTTCAGAATCTGTTTTGGAGGGAGATCAAACCAAGTCACATTTTCTAAAGAAATTAATGATAATTTCTTAATGGGATAAAATATTAAGTGTTAACATTTCTAATTGTCTTATACATATAAAATTTATTATTTTATTATACATTGTTTTATATTAAAAATCAAGATTCAAGGCCCTCCCATATCTATTGCATCATATGTATTTTAATTAATATATCTATTTTATTTAATCTATTTTAATTATACATATCTATACATATCTATCTATTTTAATTAATCTCTATGCATGGTTCCCTTCATATCTTCTGTATTTCTTGTAGTTTATTTTTTGAGGAAACCGAATTGTTTAACGCATACATTTCTCATGGCATGACCTTTGCTGATTACATCCCCGAGCTGTAGTTTAACAGGATCATTTTTTGTTAGTTAAATGGTATTTGGAGATATAATCCTGTCCAGATAAAGATTTGATTTTTTTCCCCTTGGCAAAACTACCCATAGACTATATCTCAAAGACTGTATCTATAAAAAGGAGCATAATAGAAATGCCTGATTCTCTCTTTTTCTTGGTATTAGTAATCATGCGTAAGTGTTTAGATCTATTAGTAGGAGATTGCAAAATTATACATAAATCAAAAGTTTATTTTAAAATCAAGGTATATTTTGTTTAGATTTATCTTTTTTATCAATGCACAATATTTGTACATACTTATGTGTTACATGTAATATTTTATTACATGCTTAGAATGTGTAATGATCAAGACAGAGTTTTAAAGATATACATACTTCAAACATTTATCATTTCTATGTGTTGGGAACATTTCAAATCCTCTCTTCTAGCTATTTTAAAATACACAACACATTGTTGTTAATAATACTCACCCTACTCTGCTATTGAACATTGGAATTTATTCCTTCTAACTGTATGCTTGTACCCATTTACCAACCTCTCTTCATTTACCTCCCCCCAACACATACCTTTCCCAGCCTTTGATAACTATCATTCTATTCTCTACCTCCATGAGATCAACTTTTTTACCTCCCACATATGAGCAAAAACATGCAATGTTCATCTTTCTGTCCTTGGCTTATTTTACATAATAATTTCCAGTTTTCATCCACATTACTGAAAGTGACAGAATTTCAGTCTTTTTATGGCTGAGTAGTATTTCACTGTGTATACATACCACATTTTCTTTTCATTCATTTGTTGATGGTTACTTAAGTTGATTCCATGTATCTTTGCTACTGCTATAGTGTTTTAATAAGCATTGTGGAGGGCAGGTATCGCTTTGATATATTAATTTCCTTTCCTTGGATAAATATCCAGTAGTGGAGTTGCAAATTTTTATGGTACTTCTATTTTTAGTTTTTAAAGAAATCTCCATACTGTTTTTCATAATAATTGTATTAATTTACATTCCTAACAATAGTATATAAAATTCCTTTTTTCTGCAACCTTGCCAGCATCTATTTTTTTTTTTTTTTGTATTTTTGAAAACACTCTAAGTAGGGTAAGACAATATATTATTGTGATCATTGTAGTTTTGGTTTTGATTTGCATTTTTGCATTTCTCTGATGATTAATTATGTTGACTATTATTTTTTGTTTTGTTTTGTTATTTAGAAATGAAATCTCCCTGTGTTGCTCAGTTGCTCTCCTGGGCTCAAGCAATCTTGATCATTTGTATATCTCCCTTTGAGAAATGTCTATTCAGGTTCTTTGCCCACTTTTTAAGGGCATTTTTTTTTTTTTTTTCTGGTTGAATTGCTTGAGTTCCTTGTGTATTCTAGGTATTTGTTCCTTGTAGGATGAATACTATGCAAATATTTTCTCCCACTCAATAGGTGGTCTCTTTGTTGACTGTTTCCTTTGTTGTGCAGAGGCATTTAAGTTAAAAGTTTCATTAGTTTATTTCTTTTTTTGTTATCTGTGCTTTTGAGGTCTTAGCCATAAAATTTTTGCCAATATCAATGTCCTTGAGTATTTTTTCCTGTTTTCTTCGACTAACTTTATAGTTTGAGGTCTTAGGTTTAAGTCTTTCATTCACTTTGAGTTGATTTTTGTGTATGGTGAGATGGGGTCTAGTGTCATTTTTCTGCATATGAATATCCAGTTTTCCCAGCCCCGTGTACTAAAGATAATGGCAATATATGTACTTAGCACACTCGGCACCTTTTATAAAAATCAGTTGGCTGTAAATAAATATGTGGATTTGTTTCTGGATTCTTATTCTGTTCCTTTCGTCTATGTGCCCATTTTAATAGCAGTATTTTTGTTTTGTTTTGTTTTCGAGGCAGTATCTCACTCTGTTACCCAGGCTGGAGTTCAGTGGCATGATATTGGCTCATGCAACCTCTGCCTCCCCAGTTCAAGCAGTTCTGCTTCAGCCTCCAAAGTAACTGGGATTACAGGTGCATAATCCACCACGCCTGGCTCATTTTTTTGTATTTTTAGTAGAGATGAGGTTTCGCCATGTTGTCCAAGCTGACCTCAAGTGACCAGCCTACCTTGGCCTCCCAAAGTGCTGGGCTTACAGATGTGAGCCACCACACCGGGGCTGCAATCATGTTTTTATTACTATAACCTTGGACATATTTTTCGAGGTAAGGTAATGTGATGCTTACAGTTTTTGTCCTTTTTGCTCAGGATTGCTTTGATTGTTTGGACTTTCTTTTGGTTTCATATTGGTTTTAGTTTTTTTTATTTCTATGAAAAATAATGTTGGTATTGTGATAAACAATTATACTTAATATTTAGATTGCTTTGAATAGTATAGTCATTTTAACAATATTAATTCTTCTAATCCGTAAGCATGGGATATCATTCTCTTTGTTCATGTCTTCTTCAATTTCTTTCATCAGTATTTTGTAAGTTTACTTGTAGAGGTGGTTCACTTTCTTCGTTAAATTTATTCCTAGATGTTTTATTTATTTATTTTTGTAACTATTATAAATAGGATTGGCTTCTTGGTTTCTTTTTCAGCTAGTTTATTATTAATATACAAATATGCTACTGATTGTTTATATTGATTTTGTATCCTGAGACTACTGAATTTGCTTGTCAGATCTCAGAGGTTTTTGGTGGAATCTGTAGGATCTTCTAAATTAAGAGGCTCTTCTAAATGTAAAGAGGGTCAATTTGCAAGGGTCAAGCTGTTTATAAATTTAGAGGACTTTTATTTCTTTCTCTTGCCTGATTGCTCTGACTAGGACTTCCATTACTATGTTGAGTATCAGTGGTGAAAGAAGGCCTATTTATCTTGTTCTTAGAGGAAGAGCTTTCAGCTTTCCCTTTTCAGTGTGATGTTATCTGTGGGTGTATCACATATGGCCTTTATTATGTTGAAGTATGTTCCTTCTATGCGTAGTTTGTTGAAAGTTTTTATCACGAAATCATATTGAATTTTACCAAATACGTTTTCTGCATATATTGAGATGATCATATGTCTTCGTCCTTTCAGTCTCTTGATGTAATATGCCATGTTTATTGATTTCCCTATGTTATACTAGCCTTACATTCCTGGATAAATCCCACTTGATCATGATTTAAATTTTTTTGATGTACTCTTGGGTTTACTCTGTTGCTATTTTGTTGAAGATTTTTTGTGTCTATGCTTTAGATATTGGCCTGTAGTTTTATCTCTGTGTGTTCGTGTCCTTGTTTGATTTTGGTGTCAGGCTTTTCAAAACTAGATGGAAAGGTGACCTATTCACTATATGTAACATATAATGAAGATTATTAAATCCTTGATTAATCAAGGAAAATATTAAATTTTATTTTAGTGTTGACAACTGAAGAATGCAAAGTAGTATATATAATGCATTTTAGAAATTCTTAATTAAGCATTTTATTACTTGTAGCGGTCATTGTCAATTACCCGTCAAAGATATTTCATTTCTTTTTAACATCAAGAAAATTAAATAATTGGTAATTAGCACTTTCTGCCACCCACTGGCATTTATGGTTCCACTTTGAAATTTAAATTCATTAACCTTTCTCATCATACAACAATATAAAACCTCTCCCCAAATTTGCATCATTTCCCAGATGTTTGAATGATATCCTCTGTCTTTTGAAACCTGACATACTTTGATTTGGAATATGTATGTTCTACTTACAACACCATACAATTGTAAGAAGGAAGACAGAAAGTAGAGAACAAAATTATATGGTTCTAAAATGAAATAAAAGGTCCTTAAAATATAAATAATGGGTCATGAACACTTGCATGACCAGAAAATAATCTGCGAAATATTTTCCCTTAGATATCACATGTGCCTCTAACGATGTTTAAAGAGAGAAAATGTAACCAAATAGACTTAAATGAAGTTGAACATATTTTAGTCTGTCTTTGATGATTCAAATGTCCCTTGGAAGTCTCTTACATGTATAAATAACAGTTGTTGATTTTGGACTGTGACAGTGGTGAAAGCCTGTTTAGAATAGATCAGCTTAAGCAGATTGCATCATATAAACTGTGAAAAACATCCAACTCTGGGGTAGTTTTTAGAGTTTAAAAGTTCTGCCTTTCATTTTTATTATTATTTAAAAAGAACATTTTTCCCTGAAAATATTTGGCTGTAAAAAGTATTCTTTAATACAAAAATTAACCACTTTACTTCTTTTCTAAACCTCTTTTATCCATTTTTAAAAACCTTTATTGAATTGCAATATGTATAGATTCATGTCCACCTATCATCATTTTACAACTCAATGAATTTTCTCAAACTAAACGTAGTATGGAACTAGCATTGAAATCCAGAAATAGATGATTACCAACATTTCCAAAGCCCTCATATGCCTTTTAGTCACTATTTCTCACACTCAAGATAATTTCTTTCCTGATTTCTAATCCCACTGTTCAGTTTTGTCGGTTTTATACATGAAGAGGTAAGTTCATAGCCTTTTATAATTAATTTATTTCAACTGATCTTGTGTTTACAATCTTCACCCATGTTGTTGCATGTGGTTTTTGATTGTTATTCTCATTGCTATATACTACTGTTATGGAAATATACCACAATTTATTTATCCATTCCAGTGTTGATAGATATAGTTAATAAGTATCTTTTGCAGTTTAGGGCTATTACAAACAGTGATGCTGTAAACATTTTAGTACCTGTAATTTGGTAAAGCTATCTAGGTATTAGCTATACACCAAAAATGGAATCCATGAGTTTTGTGTCTGTATTTTTAGCTTTAGTAGATACTTCAAATAGCTTTCTGAAATATTAATACAAATTTACACCTGACATCAGCAGCATTTCAGGGTTCAGGTAGCACTCTCTTCTTCCCAAAATTAGTCATTGCCTGCTTTTGTTATATCTATTCTAAAGAGTATGTAGTAGTATCATATTATTTTTAATTTTCATTTTTATTTTGCTTAATGGAGTTGAGCATTAAAAAAACACATGTCTATTGGCCATTTGGATTTCATCCAGTGTGAACTGTCTATTCAACTATTTTATTACTTTTCTATTGTATCTTTTTTTTTTTTTTTTGTCATTGATACACATAGTTGTGACATACTCTGAACTGGTAAATTGTGCCATATATGCATTGCACATGTCTTCTCTCTTCGTGGATTATGTTTTCATTATCAAAGTGGTGACTTTTATTTTTACCCACTTTTAATAATCAGCTTAATTACTCTTTTTTCATAAATTTTCTCTTAGGTGAATCAGCTCACTCTGATCTTCCATTTCACTGATTTTTCAGTAACTGCAAACTTCAATATAGCACAAAAGCCTTATTTTTCCACAGGGCTATAAGCAGCTAATTATACAGTTGGGTATATAATATATGATTATCAAACATTTGATAAAAATAAATGACCTTTGGACTATAAGTATAAATTGACAGTTCCCAAAGTGGTGTCCCTTCTATCAATGCCAGTAAATGAAAAAAAGAAAATGGGTTTAATATAATCCTGGTTAATTGTCAATTCTGGCAGGTAGAATATTTGATTTAAACTTATTTCAAAGTACCTTTTTTATCTTCTCCTCTATAGTGGCTGAATGAAGACAAAATATTAGTGATTCTTTTATTCTAGAAAATAAATGTTTTAAAATTTGATGTAAAAACATTAATAAAACAAGAATGTTTGTGTATCCATTCTTTAAGTTACTCCGCTCACATTTGCTTAAATTTTGGGACCAGATGGTCATGACTGGATAACAACATTTTGATGTGAACATAGTAGGAATTAACAGCAAATACTTTTAAAGGGTTAAAAGTTAACATTCACATTTGTGTTAGGCTGCTCTCATCTTTAAGAGCTGTTAATAATGTCTCGTTATTACAAAGTCAAAACATCTCAGTCCAGATTGCAGGATTGTAGGACATTGGTTAACTTGGTGGTGCCACAGGGCACCATAGAAGTAGGCAACATGTTTTGTCATGCCCAAGTGAAAGGCAAACTTTCACAAAGTTCCATGCTAATTATACTCTCCAATAAAATACTGTATTTCACAACCCCTTCAAGGATGGTTCTTTACATTCACTCATATGAGCAAATGCCATCACTGGGGCAAAGTGATGTCAGGAAAGACATAAGTAAGGAGTTAACAAATGCAGCATTACCTGTTCTCCTTCACTCCAGTTTGAAGAGTCAAAGATGTTTGTCATCTGAGTCCGAAATTCAGCAGTCTCACCTCCCTGAGAATACAGAAATTACATTGATTGCATAAAGTTTGGAAGTACTATTTCACAACAGCCAAATCACACAGGGAAGTTGAGGACAATCTAACAAACATGACGACACAGGATGAAATTACCTATTAAAAAGGCACTATTTAAATAAAAGCAAATGAAAAAGCTGTAGCAAATATGGCAATCTTGAATATAAGACTTGAAACACGGTTCTCACTGTAGCTCATCCCAATTCCAACACCCCTTCCAAATACAACTTTTGCATTAAAAACATTCACAGCTTAGAGTGACTGAGCTCTTGCTACCTCACTTTTGTATAATCAGTGTTTCTCAGTGTAACACAGAATTATGCAACCATAACCACAGTTTAATTTTAAAATATTTTTATCACCCCGTAAAGAAACCTCAATGAAAGTTAATTCTCATCCACCTACTCCTAGCTCAAATCAACCAGTACTCCTAGCCCAAATCAACCAGTAATTTATTTTTGTTCTTTAGCAATTTGCCTCATTTGGCCATATCTCATAAATGAAATAATAAAATACATAGTTTCCACTCAATCTTAATACATATTTTAATTTTCAAAAACAAATCTTAATTTTTCCTTATTCTTATTTCTAGTTATTATAGATAGGTCTTTATAAAATAGCACCACACAATATAACTCTAGAACATTTTTTAAAAGAAACAGTGCTAGATATTATAATTTATTATTTTCTTAATATAAATTATTGTTCATTTTAATCCCTCATATTTTCCTCAGTTTGAGATGTCTCTATAGTATTTTAAGCAATGATTTCTTCTACCTTCACTCCTTGAAAATGATCAGTTATTAGGTAATAAAATATAGAATTTATTGACTTTCTGACTTTGTCTCTAATTGGTTGTAGAAGCTGGTGTGAATGCCTACCTTCAAGAACTCTGAATCCTGAATTAATACTCAATAAGTATGGGGAGAATAATACATTTTACTCACCATATTCACCTGAGGTATTATAAGAAGGAAATTACAAAGGAAAAAACAAAGGTTTGCAAAAGTATTTTGAAAAAAATAGGCCGGGCGCGGTGGCTCACACCTGTAATCCCAGCACTCTGGGAAGCCGAGGCGGGCGGATCACGAGGTCAGGAGACCGAGGCCATCCTGTCTAACAAGATGAAACCCCGTCTCTACTAAAAATACAAAAAATTAGCCGGGCCTCGTGGTGTGCGCCTGCAGTCCCAGCTACTCAGGAGGCTGAGGCAGGAGAATGGCGTCAACCCGGGAGGCGGAACTTGCAGTGAGCCAAGATCGGGCCACTGCAGTCCAGCCTGGGCGACAGAGTGAGACTCTGTCTCAAAAAAAATATAAAAATAAATAAAACAAACAAATAAATAAATAAATAAATGGTTGCAGTCAGAGTTGCTGCAGCTTACGTTTCTTAGGACTTTGATTAAAGTCAAAAAATATTTGAAAGGAGCACATATGTGGCAAGTTTAATTTAAGAGTAAGAGCAAGAAAATAATCTGAGAACAGGTTTGACTGATTCCTTTCCCTGCTCAGACATTGCCTACAACTGTGGTCTTCAGTGGATATACATATTTTTGTATTGCTGTGAAGCTAATAAAAAAATTAATTAAAACAATGTCATTCATTATCTCCTGATCATTACTCTAAGAGTAAAACCCAAAGGTTTTGACCAGCTTACCAAAATTTACATATGCAAACTCAAACTCCCATTCTCCAACATGTACCTGATCTACAAAAAACCAAAATATTTCTCAATGTCCTCAAACAAATTAAGATACCTCATGTCTTCATGCCTTTATTTTTTTAAGGTTCATACACCTATTTAATGCCAGAAAATGTCAAACATTTAATTTCTTTATTTAGTCCTCAGAAGAACACTTCTACACAGTTGATTTTTAATAGTTTTGTTAAGGTGTAATTGATACACAAAAAAACTGCGTATATTTAACGTGTATAATCTGGTAAATGTGGACACATGCAAACACTATGATACCATCATCAGTAATGGCAATAGACATATACAACACATGCCAAAGTTTTCTTGTGTCTGCCCCTCCGTCTTTTTGTGGTAAACACACATAACATGAGATCTACCCTCTTAATACATTTTGAAGTGCATAATACCACATTGTTAGCTATGGCACTATATTGTACAACAGATCTCTAGCACTTATTTATGTAGCATAACTGAAACCTTATAACCTACTGAACAACTTCTCATTTTCCATTCCCTGTTGTTTCTATTGCAGAACTTCTTTTTTTTAAAGGTCGAGTAATATTTCATTCTTTGTATGTACCATATTTTCTTTATTCATTAATCTGTGGATAGATGCTTGAGTTGTTTCCACTTCGATAGATACTTGAGCTGTTATTGCAACTAAAGCTGCAATGAACATTGGAATGCAGATTTTTTTGACTTACTGATTTCAATTCATTTGGATATATGCCCAGAAGTGGAATTGCTGGATTATATGGTAGTCCTATTTTTAATGTTTTGAGGAGACTTCATACTGTTTTCTCTAATGACTATACCAATTTACATTCCTGCCAACAGTGTACAAAGGTTCCAATTTTGTCATATCCTCACCGACACTTGTTTTCTTTTGATTTTTTTAATGAAAGTCAACACAACAAGTGGGAGGTGATATTTCGTTGTACTTTTGATTTTCATTTGATAATGAGGTTGAGCGTCTTTTCTTACAGCTGTTGGTCACTTGTATGTCTTCTTTGAAAAAAAAAGTCTCTTCAAGTCCTTTGTCCATTTAAAAAGTGGGTTATTGTTTAATTGTTGAGTTACATTTTTATAAAATAAAGAAAATCCTAAAATTCATATGAAACCAGAAAAGACCAAAAATAGCCTACACAATCTTGAGAGAGAAGAACAAAGCTGGAGTCATCCCACTTCCTGATTTCAAAATGTATTATGAGGCCCCAGTAATTACAACTCTATAGCACTGACATAAAGACAAACACAAAAGCCAATAGAACAGACTAGACAGCCCATAAATAAATCCATTCATACATGATCAATTGAATCCATGATGGAGATATTAGTCTCTTCAACAAATGGCGTTGGGAAAACTGGGTACCCACATGCAGAAGGCAACTGGAACCTTGTCTTACATCATACAGAAAAATCAACTTTAAATAGATTTAAGACATAAACATAAAGTCTGAAACTACAAAACTACCAGATGAAAACATAAGGGGAAAACCTTTTTGACACTGATCTTGGCAATGATTTATTGACTAAGATACCAAAAGCAGAGGCAACAAAAACATAAATAGCCAAGTGAGACTGTATCACACTAAACCTGTTCCTCACGATAAAAGGAATAATCAACAGAATGAAAAGACAATCTAAAGAATGAGAGAAAATACTTGCAAATCATGTATCTGATAAAGGGTTGATTTATAAAAAATATAAGGAGGATCTACACTCAAGCAGACAACCCAATTTTCATGACTTTTATTGCACAGGCTATTTTTACTGACTAGCTCTCCATACTTGCCTCTGCCTTGTAAATTCTGACAAATACTTTATAACAAAATTCAGATATCATCTTCTTTTTGCAAGGATATACAACTCATTTACTAGCTTTTCTGAATTCCCATATCTCTCTGAGTATTTGACTCATTGGAACACACAGACACACACACACACACACACTCTGTCTCTCTCTCCCTCACACACACACACACACCTTGCATCTTTTCTATTTATTTGAATGTCTATCTTTGTTATTGGATTTGGGAGTTCTCTAATTATAAGATAATATAACATTCATTTCTTCATTTCTGGTATTTCTGGTATCTTGCGTGGTTCATGGTTCAAATTAAGTAAGTTAGATGTATTTTTGTTAGTCAACAAACAAAGTTAAGAATAAACCAATGGACAGAAATCCTTTCTGATAACACATAAACCATCTTTAGATATACTTTAAATATGTATTAAACATTTTAAAGGTTATAGGCAAAAAATGTGCTTTCTGGTTATGGACTGCTGAAAGAAAGGATTTTTAAAGCTATTTTTCTACTTAAAAGTGAGGACAAATACTCAAAATGATGCAACAAGCATTAGCAATAACCCAAACACACTGCAGTAGTTCTGACCATGACCAGGTATGAGCCAGAGAATAGCCTGAGAGATGATGCAGCATACTATACACAAAAGTAAATGTCTTGATTTTGGCAGTTTATATCATCATTCCTTTAGTAGAGTGAGGAGATTTGAGCTTCAGGACAGACCACTATACAATCGAGAGACATCTCTATGGAAACCTAATTCAATCTCAAAACTTGTCAGCGAGTATGACACTAAGGGAGAAACCATAATAAAGTCATTTTTATTATTCATAACTGAACTTTTATGCAAAGGAGATAGCTGGATGTCAAGAGTGGTGAATGAGGGAGGGGAAGCAACAATCACCAGCTCTCAACTCAGAGTGCTTGAGTTTGAAGGGGATTAATAATGAACCATACCAACTCAGCGCTGCTTAAATGTTGAAATCCTACATCCAAGATATTTGTTAGTATATTTTATATTATGAAAATATATACTTCAATTTTAAAAATGACCAGAAACATAACTTTATATTATATGAAATATTATATAGCCATTAAATAATTATATTACAGTGATTTTTGTTATGTTATAAAAATATGCATTGAAAATTAGATCAAATAAGAAAAAAATGTTTAAAAACTGGAATAAAATATAAGAAAGCTATAATAGTGGATGCCTCTGAGTGTCAGATTGATATTGTATCCTTTCTTTAAGCTGTTCTTATTTTCTAAGGATTTTAAATAATCATGTATTAATTCAAAGATTAAAAAATATGTTAACATTAAAAAACAAGCATAGGGATATCATGTAGCTGCCATATCCTATCTCTGAGATTTGACAAGTAAATGAATCTTTTCAAATTTAAGCAATATGGAAAACTCAAAACATGAAGTATCGCAAGTCCTGTTTCTTCTTCCTTTTTAACTGTTACAAAAAGGTAAGATGTTTCTTCTCATCTGAGAAGCATTTTTCTGCCTCTTCTACTCCTCACTCAAACTGCAAAACCCTCCTAAATTTTGACTTAGCTTACTTTACCATGTAATATCATCTGTGATCTTTAATCTCTTTTGTTTACTACTGTATCTGGAGTATATACAATAGTACCTGGCATATAGAATGCATAATTCAATAATGGTTGAATGGGATTGTGGCCATTAGTAATAGTTACTTGAGATATACTGTTGAAGCAAAGCCTATGTATTATTAATGAACTCAGTATTTCCTGGCATTACTAGTACTTTAAAAAATTCTGCCATACTTTAAAAGCTACTAAGTTTTTTATTCTCTTTCTCACAGACTGGTCAACCACCCAGAAGGGCTGATTGGAATGGATATAAGATTATTATTTGTAATGGATATAAGATTATTATTTAGATTGTTGGATAATGCTTTGTCACACAATGTGTGATACAATTAGGCACCAGATACCGTGGTTTTCTACAAATTCCAGAATTTGTTAAGTTCACATCAGACTATCTTATTTACAGTCTTCGATGCTCACAAAACATCTTCCATGGCTCTCTAAAAATTTGTTTCAATAGCATAACCCTGAGGCTGTTCAGTGCCATACCTTCAAACCATATGCAGTTTTCACATGAAGATTTTACTTTATCTGAAGCTCATATGAATTTTTACATTCAAGCCAAAATATACTAGATATTGTGGACTCTTGATTCACATCATCTTTGTACCTCTTTCACCCAAATTTTTCTGGAAGAACAATGGTCTTGAGGTAGTTGTAAGTATGCTATATTATATAGATGTTGCTATAGCAGATGTCTACTTCTGAAACAAAGCAATGTCATCTGTGTGTGGCTTTGACTTTGATCACAGGCTCCAAACTGACTTGAGAATGGATTCTTACTAGTATCAGTTAAGATTCTTACTAGTGTCAGTTAAAATTTCTATTAGTGTCATTAAGATTAGGTTCCCATGTGAATAAGAGTCCCCAATCACCGGGACTTGAAAACAATAAGGTACAAGTGTATTTCTTACATACAAGTCTTGAGGCAGATGTGGCAAGTCTGGTCTGTAAAGTCCATAAGGACTAAATTTGTTTTAAATGTTCCTCTTGGCCATTCTTGACATAGTAAGTTCATACTAGTGGTTCAAAATGGCAGCCAGAGCTACAGCCATCAAATCAACATTCTAGCCAGTAGTCAGAGTAATGGAAGAAAATTGTTGGCCACAGATATGGGTCTAGCTTTCTTTGCAAAAGGTTTCCAGAAGCTGCTTTTCATTTCTTTCCTTTTCCAACTTTGTCACACAGGCACACCTAACTTCAAGTTAGAATTTATTTTGCATGGTCAGCTACTTAACTAAAAATTAGGTGTTACGTTTTTTTTGGAAGGAAAAATGGCTATCTCTCTGCCAGACTGTCAGAATCATGTGAGCTAAGACTTGGAGTGGGAATGTCCCCTAGAATAAAGATGGGGAATATTATCAGAAGTCAAGGAAATGAGTACAGGGAACAAAACACAGATGTCTAGTTTACTGAAAAATATGAAGTACAAAGAAATATAAATTATGATAAAGGCAGACTAAGTGCATTGTTTTGTGGAGCAAGGCAGAAATGGCAAAAAGATGTAAACAGACTTCATGTTGCATAAGCATCTCTATGTGTGGGTATTAACATATTTTTGTACTTGATATTCCATAGCTTGCAGATTACCCCTTACAAAACTTGATAAAGTTAATGTGTTCATAAGAACACAAAGTCACACTGCAGATGGTAGTATATTTAATTACTAACTAGCTTTTATAATATTTTATTTATTTTTGAGTTGATAGATTTCCTGTTGCTATGAAAATATCAGTTTCTCAATTTCTTAAGGTTGAGTAATTTCTTAAAGAGGAGATTAATTTTTCTAAACAAGATGAAAGCAAAGAGATAAAAAGCAGCTGCTATGGTTTCATGATTTAATTGTACAATTCTTAGTTACCTATGCAGAAGGGATAAGTTTCATTTCTATAACAGTATAGGGACACAGGAGAAAAGATTGTGTTGTCCCCCCAAAACAGGAAAGCTCAACTATGGCCTTATCTGCTTACTCACTTTGTAGTTCTGTTCTAGAAAATTTTCTCATGATTTTTTTCTTCAGAAAAATAATACCTAACTTGATTTCTTATGTTGGAGTTTTATATGTATAAACATTATTCTCTGTAGTAAGACTTCTCAAACGGGGGCAATTTTAACTTCTAGGAGAAATTTGACAAAGTGCAGATAGAAGCCACCAGATGCTACTGATCATTCTACAGTTCATAGGC
>NW_012101266.1:681461-693140 GCF_000951045.1 Mandrillus leucophaeus | reverse complement strand
TGGATAATGCTTTGTCACACAATGTGTGATACAATTAGGCACCAGATACCGTGGTTTTCTACAAATTCCAGAATTTGTTAAGTTCACATCAGACTATCTTATTTACAGTCTTCGATGCTCACAAAACATCTTCCATGGCTCTCTAAAAATTTGTTTCAATAGCATAACCCTGAGGCTGTTCAGTGCCATACCTTCAAACCATATGCAGTTTTCACATGAAGATTTTACTTTATCTGAAGCTCATATGAATTTTTACATTCAAGCCAAAATATACTAGATATTGTGGACTCTTGATTCACATCATCTTTGTACCTCTTTCACCCAAATTTTTCTGGAAGAACAATGGTCTTGAGGTAGTTGTAAGTATGCTATATTATATAGATGTTGCTATAGCAGATGTCTACTTCTGAAACAAAGCAATGTCATCTGTGTGTGGCTTTGACTTTGATCACGGGCTCCAAACTGACTTGAGAATGGATTCTTACTAGTATCAGTTAAGATTCTTACTAGTGTCAGTTAAAATTTCTATTAGTGTCATTAAGATTAGGTTCCCATGTGAATAAGAGTCCCCAATCACCGGGACTTGAAAACAATAAGGTACAAGTGTATTTCTTACATACAAGTCTTGAGGCAGATGTGGCAAGTCTGGTCTGTAAAGTCCATAAGGACTAAATTTGTTTTAAATGTTCCTCTTGGCCATTCTTGACATAGTAAGTTCATACTAGTGGTTCAAAATGGCAGCCAGAGCTACAGCCATCAAATCAACATTCTAGCCAGTAGTCAGAGTAATGGAAGAAAATTGTTGGCCACAGATATGGGTCTAGCTTTCTTTGCAAAAGGTTTCCAGAAGCTGCTTTTCATTTCTTTCCTTTTCCAACTTTGTCACACAGGCACACCTAACTTCAAGTTAGAATTTATTTTGCATGGTCAGCTACTTAACTAAAAATTAGGTGTTACGTTTTTTTTGGAAGGAAAAATGGCTATCTCTCTGCCAGACTGTCAGAATCATGTGAGCTAAGACTTGGAGTGGGAATGTCCCCTAGAATAAAGATGGGGAATATTATCAGAAGTCAAGGAAATGAGTACAGGGAACAAAACACAGATGTCTAGTTTACTGAAAAATATGAAGTACAAAGAAATATAAATTATGATAAAGGCAGACTAAGTGCATTGTTTTGTGGAGCAAGGCAGAAATGGCAAAAAGATGTAAACAGACTTCATGTTGCATAAGCATCTCTATGTGTGGGTATTAACATATTTTTGTACTTGATATTCCATAGCTTGCAGATTACCCCTTACAAAACTTGATAAAGTTAATGTGTTCATAAGAACACAAAGTCACACTGCAGATGGTAGTATATTTAATTACTAACTAGCTTTTATAATATTTTATTTATTTTTGAGTTGATAGATTTCCTGTTGCTATGAAAATATCAGTTTCTCAATTTCTTAAGGTTGAGTAATTTCTTAAAGAGGAGATTAATTTTTCTAAACAAGATGAAAGCAAAGAGATAAAAAGCAGCTGCTATGGTTTCATGATTTAATTGTACAATTCTTAGTTACCTATGCAGAAGGGATAAGTTTCATTTCTATAACAGTATAGGGACACAGGAGAAAAGATTGTGTTGTCCCCCCAAAACAGGAAAGCTCAACTATGGCCTTATCTGCTTACTCACTTTGTAGTTCTGTTCTAGAAAATTTTCTCATGATTTTTTTCTTCAGAAAAATAATACCTAACTTGATTTCTTATGTTGGAGTTTTATATGTATAAACATTATTCTCTGTAGTAAGACTTCTCAAACGGGGGCAATTTTAACTTCTAGGAGAAATTTGACAAAGTGCAGATAGAAGCCACCAGATGCTACTGATCATTCTACAGTTCATAGGCCAGTCTCTGCTTCTCAACCCCAATAAAAGATTATTTAGCCCAACTTTCAATCCTGCTGAGTTATAAAGCCCTGATCTTTAGGAATTTACTTGGAAGGGAGAACATTCCCTATTAGTGCTAACAAGATACCTCTAAATCTGTATGTGATTTTTAAAATAATACCTTTCTACAACTAAACTTGTCCAAATCTAAACTCTAAACCAAGGGCTCTTAATTAAGCTAAGGTCTCTGCAATGCAAGGGAGTCCATGAATAGGCATCTTATAGTCATAAGCAAAATATTATGTGTGTGTATATATATATCTATCTATCTCAATATTTATAAGAGATCAGGTCTATAGCTTTCATCTGAGTCTCTTAAGGTATTTATGACTTCAAAAACCAGCCATTGAATTTATTTACAACCTCAAAGAGTTTTACTGTATTAATCACACATTATCTTCCTTCCATTCAGCCAAGCTTCTCTTTCAGGCATTGTTTTCCCGCACGTACTCTAACCTTACTCATTTAAGGCATATACTATACAGTTAAGCAGATATTTTTCCATAACCTCCTCTTTGTCCTCTTCTCCTATCTTGGGAAATGGCATTACTGTCAGTCCAAGTCACTAGGCCAGAAACAATAATAGGAAATCTTCCTCACCTCCTCATTTGCAACTTCAGTTATTTTTCTGAATAGAAACACATGGTAGAATGTGTTGTCCATTCTACACCCTAAACATAATAATCAAATCCACCCCCTCATCTCTACCCCTGCTGCCATTTTCTCAGTTCAATATCTCATTTTCTTTTAGTTGAAATATAGCCTTAATAGTTTCCTAACCTGCTCTTCCTGATTCTGTTCATTTCCATTTCATTCTTTACACCACTGGATAGACATCTTTCTAAACTATAACTTTTTTTTTTTTTTTAGATGGAGTTTCACTCTTGTCACCCAGGCTGGAGTACAATGGCACGTTCTCGGCTCACTGCAACCTCCACCTCTCAGGTTCAAGCAATTCTCCTGCCTCAGCCTCCTGAGTAGCTGGGATTACAGGCACCTGCCAGAATGCCTGACTAATTTTTTTTTTTTTTTTTTTTTTTTTGTATTTTTAGTAGAGACAGGGTTTCACCATGTTGTCCAGGTTGGTCTCGAACTCCTGACCTCAGGTGATCCACCTACCTTGGTCTCCCAAAGTGCTGGGATTACAGGCGTGAGTCACCATGCCTGGCCTAAACTATAAATCTAACCAGCTTGCTTTCCAGATAAAAACACTAAAGATCTGTCTTCCTGCTGTTACATGGTAACATCCTAACTGCAGCAGGGCAATCAGGATCTTACAAATGCAGGTCTAAGCTCCCTCTGGGGCCTTGTCTCCCACTGTAGCTGCTCCCACTGGAGTCTGGGGGCTAACTACATTGATTTCTTGCCATCATCGGATATGTACTTTTTACTCTTTTCCTGTTATGCCTCAGTGATTTTCCCTCCCTTGTTGAAATTCTATTCAGCCTTCATAAGGAAGCTGGGCTTCAAAGTATTTTCCAGTTCCCTGAAGTAGAGTTCATCGTTCTTATATTTCTGCTCAAAAATCATTTGGTACTTTAACATCTTTTCATCTTTGGTTTTCAAGTGCTTTGGGCAGTTCTTGGCACATATGTACATTTTCAATAAATATTACTGTAACTGGATTAGACAACACTACGGAAATTCTAGACTTTGCTTAATACTAAGTAATAGAAAATCCATGAATTCATGGGAGGAGTTCAATGAAACAGTTCAATATGAGCTCTAACAATTAGAGCTTGGATGTTAGTTTTTGAAATGACTGTTATTAAGAGCATAGATAAATAAAGTTCCAAAATAGTTTGAGGAATTCACATGATTTCCTGTTTCGTGTATAGAATATGATATCACCTAAATAAAAGAATTTGAGATTTAAAATCATTTATTTCAAAACATAGAGATAACATATTATTTAAATTTCTCATAGATTATATTTGCATTTGTACTTCATTGCGATTTTTGTTAAAGTCTCTCTCATATCACAATTTGCAGACTAGGATCAAAATTAATAATGAATTGTAAAATACGTAAGTATCAATATTCTAAAAAGTATTGCTCTGTTTTTATTCTGACCATAATTCTTATTATTGTTGATGAAACTTTTATGCAGTAGTAGGGGTTGTAGAACGTAGGGGTTTACAGACTTAAATTGTATAAACAAAGCAACACTATCCAAAATTTTGTTTAAGATATTATGTGATCTGAATTAAATTCAGAAATCCTAGAGGGCTGGAGGCAATTTGGTGTTGATAAAAACAAACAAACAAACAACAACAACAAAAACAACGAAAACACCTTCTATTACCACAGCTTGGTCCCCAAGCTCTTGGTTCTCATGTAAATAGAAATTAATAGAGGTTAACACCAGGGCAAATAGAAATGTTCAGACTTGATGTAAATAATTTTTAACATCTCATCAAGTATAATAACTTTAAGGCAATGAAAATAACCAAATGAGTTTTATTTTTCAATATATTTATTCAACCTACTTATTGAGTACCATCTATATGTTGAACACTGTGCTTGTTAACATTTATCAATAAGAGGTTAAATACGCATATTGTTTAACTTTTTCTCAAAAGTAATACAAATTTAAAATTGCTATTGTGTTTTATTTTGTATATTTTATTTTAGACTTAAAAATATTTTTGGCCTAAATTTGGTATTTTTTAGCAATTTTGAGCTATCAGACAAGACTTGAATTTCACCTAAGTCCCCACCTGCTCCTTCCTTTTTGCTCACTTTTCCCTATTCTCATTAGTTTTATCCTTTATGGTTTATTATGAAGCATTTCTCCCTATTTTATTATCCAAATCTACATTTGACAGATGAGAATCTGAGAACCAGGAAATTTCAATATCTAGACTAGTGATATAAGTAGGAAGTGAAAAAGCCAGAACTGAAAAGAGGCCTTCTGATTTATTTCATTATACATACCACAGTGTCTTATTATTTTCCTCTGAATCCAATATATGCAGAAGCACACTGAATTCTGGGGATCTACTAAAATCAGTGCTGATTGATAATGCAAAATAAAAAATGTGGAAATCATAGGTGCTATTCGTTTGCATATTGTTCATGGAAGTAAAAGAGGAATTATTAAGTTGACTTTATTAGACTCTATCTGAACCAAAAATGCATTGAGAGCCAAACATTGAAACTATTTTTGGTTTCACCATTATGGAAGTTGTTATATTTAATTCTGAACATAGTATGATAGTAGCCCTTCGACAGTGTAGTTTACTTCCTTTGGACATAAAACACCATGTTATTAGATACTATTAGATACTGGCAATGTTAAGATACCTAAAACCTAAAATTAATTGTAAGTTTAATGGCAAAAAAGACTGCTGATCATTCAGTTATTTGTCTAATTTACAAGAATAATAGGGGTTAAGAAAAAGACAGGTGGTAAGGAACTGACCCATTCTCAGGTTAAGTAAAAAATATCATAGATACCTGCCAATTAAACTTGTCGGACGTCTTATTTTGCTCAAGTAAAACAGAACCATTTTAAGAGGTTTTATTAATGTTGCGCTTTCAAGAGCTTTCCAGAAACACCATTCAATTGTAGCTGGAGCAAGACATTTTTCCTATCCTTAATCTTACATTATTCATGTTTGCCTAAAGAGAAAAACATTTGAGAAGAAAAATAAAATTTAAGTTGAATATATTTTATTTTGCTTTATTTCTAATGTCTTTTGAGTACAATGTTTTAAAAAAGGAAGTGGAGAATAGAGACGCCCTCTTACATAGACAACTAGATGTTTTCCCAAGTCCAGTAGCTTCAGTGACCTTAATAACAGAGGAAAATCCCAGATTCCTTTTCCAGAATTTAACGTGATTGTGTTCAGCAGATTAGTAATGGCTGAAGTCAAACTGTTTTTGACTTCTAACCCTGCCTGTGTTTTGGTAGGAGAGAAAAGTTAACCTGATTAAGTTCATAAAATTTCAACCCACAAAATCCAACTTGCTGATTCACGGAAGGCATTTTATCATCTATTTGAAAGCCAGAGGAAAAAAAGAAATGCTGTTTCATAAAGATGAAAGCAGCATTTGATTGCTTGTCTAATGCATTTAATGGTTGAAAAGCATCAGTGGATATTAGAGAGGGAAGTATTGTTATCACTTGTTTCAAGTAATAAATTAAAAATGGAAATGAAATGGTTTGCCAAGAATGTTTAAACAAGGAGGAGGGAGAAATGTTAGCATTTTAATTCTATTCTGATTGAAGGTACTCTCGTTCCACCATGAAAAAATAATGTCATTCTTCCAGCATGCCTCATTTCCAATAGAACTCAGTAAAATGTGCACATGTTAACATTAGATTCCGCAGGGTTTAATGCAGTTACACAGAGAAGTTTTGCCAGAAGGAGGGATAAATATCACAGCCATTCATTTCACAGCACTCTCCAATCTGGCTGCAACAGTTTCTGTAAGCAGCACATCAGTGAATAAAAAGGAAATTAAAAGGAGGAGCAGGAAAACAGGGATTTAGGATGAAGGAGTTTTCAAAAACATTTTTGGCTTTAGAGAAAACGGTTCACAATCATTATCATGAATAAAATTACTTCTTAGCTTAGGTTGATGGAAACATTCTGAAAGCAGAGCTTTTAAAAAAAAAAATAACAAAAAAACACAAAAAAACTATCTTCTGAACACCATTAGTGAGGATCAAGGGGAGCTGGAGAAAACATTCTTGTTTTATATAGCTGAATCCCCCACTTCCTCAAATGATGCAGTAAATGTTCGCATTTCGTGTGCTTTTCCGTGTTCGTGGAACATGACACAGTATTCTGGTGACTTTCTAAATTGGGTCTTTTAGCATTTATACTTTAGTACTTTCTATGCTCTGTATTATATTATCCTAAAATAATTAAATAGTAGAGGGTATTTACAACTCTTTGATTGCAAAAATGGCACATGCTGATATTCTTAATCACAGCAAAGGAGAAAGCAAGAGAGTTCGTTTGATTCTAGTTTCATTTCTTGGCATATCTGCCACTGCGACCTCCTTCAGTTGTCAGAGATTGGACTCAGGGTGTATGACGGCTCTCCTATCGAGGTGTGCCAAGTAGCCTTGGGTCCCTTTCAAGAATCAAGCTCTTGGGTAGCTTGTTCAGCATTCCTGTGGAGTTATCTACAAACATTTATATCTGTTGACTGTTTATGTCTCTTTATAAAGGGGAAATAAATGAACATTGCAAATTCATTTGTACCTGTGCTCTCATTTACTTTTGTCACCAACCTTGGGAGGTAGATATTAATGTCTATCCTCTTCGTTGTTGTTGTTTACAGAAAGGAAAACTGAGTCTCAAAAGCTATCTTGTACAGATTCTTAGACCTACTGTGGGATGGAACTTAATTATGAGCTCCAGACTCCAAAAACATCACATCCTACCAGGCACTGTTTTAGAGTTCATCAGTATTTTCTAATTAACCAATTTATATAAAAAGTTCAATGTTAGCCTATAACTAAGGATATACTATAGAATTACACATAATGTAAATAAATAAATAAATAAATGATTTAATTAATATTGCTTAATTCCGGTAGAAGGAGTATTGTGTAAGTGATTGGAATTTACACTTAATTATAAGAAGCTGGTGGTAGTCTTAACTAATTTAATTGCTTATTTGTGCCCATAACAGGCAGTAGAAAGGGATTTCTAGAAAACATTTTTCATGATAATATTTTCAACTTGGATCTAAAAGACGTAAAAACATTTTTATTTTACATCATTTACTTCTTTTCTGTGCTAGAATTTGACTTTAATATTTAATCCTAAAATGTATATAATGGTATTACAATTTTTCCAAAAGGTTGACAAAATATCCCAAATTAAGTCTGATTTAGGCTTCTAAAATAAGCTTTTTAACTTTTTTTTACAATACACATATCTTAAAAAGTTACCACATTGTAGTAATCTTAATGACATCCTTCATAAAATATAATTTCCAGCCGGGTGGGCTCAAACCTGTAATCGCAGAGCTCTGGAAAGCTGAGGCGGGGGGATCACGAGGTCAGGAGATCGAGAGCATCCTGACCAACATGGTGAAACCCCATCTCTACTAAAAATACAAAAATTAGTCGGGCGTGGTGGCGGGCGCCTGTAATCCCAGCTACTCAGGAGGCTGAGGCAGGAGAATCGCTTGAACCCGGAAGGCGGAAGTTGCGCTGCGCTCCAGCCTGGGTGACAGAGCAAGATCTCAAAAATTATCTATCTATCTATCTATCTATCTATCTATCTATCTATCTATCTATAATTTCCATAATTATTAAATATTATGTTAACATTTATTCCAACTGAGTTAAATTGACAAAATGACTTTTTTTTTTTTTTTCAAACTGATGATATTCTACATGGGCATATCATAGAGAGGAAAATATTCTTTTCTATCCCCTTTCTTAGATTCATGGCTGAAGTTCCTGAAACAAAAGACGTTTAACAAGATTAACAAGATAAAAACATACAAATTTATAAAATATAAATTTTATGTGACATAGAAGCACTTACAAAGAAATGAAGACCAGAAGAAATCGGTAGACCTGGGTATTTTTTATGCTAGTTTTGATGAAAATGGGAATGCTTTTGGAGACGCATGAGTGAATAAACAAATATGATCTAGTGGTAATTAACTAGAGGAAACAGAGCAAAGTCTATTCAGATTCTTCTCTGTGATGCTTTGTTCTTCAGAGGTAAGTGCCCCTTTCCTTGGTGTATGGGAGGCATCTCGCACGTTAGGATTTTATCATCTGCTTCAGGGAGATCAGGAGAAGGTCAGAGACACCTTCCTGCCTCTGTGGTTTTCTCAAATTTCTTAAGCTTAAAATACCCAGTATGCCAAGAAGCCATATTTTGGAGTAGCATATTCTCAACCCCATCAACGTACATATGTGAAAAAAAAGATACAATTTCAGATAGTAATAAAAGCAGTTTTTTTCTTGTGTGCATGCTGATGTTTCATGGACAACAGAGCTTCTATATCTTCATTAATATCTATAGCTAATTTTCTTAGGGAATTTCACCAAATTCATTTTTCAAGTATTTATATATTGTAGATAGACCTTACAAATTATGTCCTTATTTTAAAGGGAAAAGGTTTCAGGAATTGGTAAAAATTCTATTTTTCTAGATAAAATTGTAACAACTTTAACAAGTGGGTATTTGTAATTTACTAATAAAAATATTGATTTAGCATATAAACAGTTCTGGGCATTCTTTCTACTATTGTTCATGTTATCACTTTTCTTTCATGCGCATTGTTCTTCTGTAGTGACTCTTGAATGAAAAAACACCCACAATAAAGCATAATACCAACCTAAAGTGAATGTGTGGTTGGTGTTATTTTGGACGTTAATGTAAGAGTTTGGAGTGGACAGATTAAATCGTCTATTTGGGACAGACTTGCAGGATCAGCTTCATAAGTATGTGACCAGTACATTTGTACAGGCCCCTGTGCTCAGTGTTCAGAAGTACCCCCCTCCAAAACCACAATCCCTCCATACACACACCCCACCTTCATAACTGGACCCCATGGCACTTGGGGTTTTATTAAGGTCTACAGTCACCATCTTGATGATTTTAATTGTTTTTTTCTTTGAATTTGTGTTTTAAAAGTGAAGCCCGATGGGACAATGATGCATGACTAGGAACTCAGCACTTCCCCTTGAGGGTGGTTCCACATGTCCCTGGATGAGTTCCTAGTTACCTATTTTCCCTCCCATATGCTGCTTCCCTCTGTCTCAGTGGGGACCAAACTACTGCTGTCATGACTTAAAAGGCAGGGCTCCAGGGATTGTGAAGGTCTGTGTTTACTCTGTAAGCATCCCTGTGTCCAGTGGAACAGGCATTAAGTGGTAAATCTAGAGAGACTGGATGAGAAAGAAAAAGCTTCTATCCTGCTTTTTCAAACAGAGCCCTGAATTTTATTTTCTTTGGGCCCTGCAAATTTTGTGGCTGGTCCTGGTAATTTGGAACTAATGTTAATGTATATAACTGTCTGAACCCACCAGTTCAGATGAGAAGGGCAATTCTGAAGTGCATGATATTTCAGGGTATCAGGTGCTTACTTTAGAAAATGGCCATCTAATCTTAAAGATTTAAATTGTCATCTCTCTAAGTTGTTGCTTGTCAGGCAGATGCACACTTACTAAATATTCTCAATGTGAGAAGCACTTACTCAAAGTTCATGCAGTATGTCTTGCTGGTGGATGTACAAATTCCTTAGGCAATGCTTGCACTGCTGTCAGACTCAGGAAAACAGGTGCAGCCATCAGAGAATTACAGTTGCATTTTAGAAAATGTCATATATAATTCATAAGAAATAATTATATGTGTTAACTTAGAACCACAATGATAGAATTAGTAATATTTTCTTCACATTACAATAATCATTTTCAATGTGATTTACTCAGTATTCATAGTTTGCGAAGCATGAAATGAAAGGTTTTTCTAAAGTAGCTATTTAATCAGACTTAAAGACTACAATGAAGTACATCCATAAATGACTTTTTCTAATTTAATCATAGGTGCTTAATTCTATATATATCCATATAATAACCAAAACAAACTTCTCAAAACTTAGAACTGATACACAGGCAGAATGTAGAACGTGCTAGATGGGTAAAAAGGCATCACGTTTTAAAAACTGCACTGAGGTCATTTTCTCTGTCTACCTAGAATGCTTCACTCAACTTTCTTTTTTCAAACTGGTAATATGCTGCCTACCTGCATTTTTAAAAATTTTTAATTGTTTTAATTTTTACGAGTACATAATAGTTGTATGTATTTAAGTGGTATATGAAATATTTTTATATAAGTGTACAATATGTTATGCTCTAATTATGGTATCTGGACTCCCATCACCTAAAACATTTATCATTTTTTTGTGTTGGGAACATCCCAAACCCACTCTATTTATTTGGAAATATACAATAAATTATTGTTAACTATAGTCACTCTACTGTGCTACCAAACACTAGATCTTATTCTTACAACCTAAGTGAATTTTTGTACCCATTTACCAACCCCTTTTTCCCCCCCATTCCCACTACCCGTACCGGCCTCTGGTAATCATCATTCTACTTTCCACCTTCATAAGATAATTTTTTAAGCTCCCACCTATGAACAAGAACATATGTTTTTGTCTTCCAATGGCTGGAAGACATTATTTCATTTGACATAATGCCCTGCAGTTCCATCCATGTAATTACGAAGGATATCCTTCTACTTTATGGCTGAATAATATTTCATTTTGTATATGTTCCAGTTTTTCTTATCCATTTGTTGGTTAATGGACACATACTTATTTCATATATTGGCTATTGTGAGTAGTGCTGCAATAAACATGAGAGTACAGATGTCTCTTAATATACTGAATTTCTTTCTTTTGGATCTATATACCCAGCAATGGAATTGCTGGATTTTGTGGTAGTTCTACTTTTAGTTTTTTGAGGATTCTTCATACTATTTTTCATAATGGCTACACCAATTTACATTCCTACCAACAGTGTATGAGCTTTACTTTATCCACATCTTTGCCAGCATTTATTATTTTCTCTATTTTATAAAAGCCATTTTTAAATGGAGTGAAATGATACCTCATTGTGGTTTTGATTTGCATTTCTCTGATAATGAGCATATTTTGTATATGCCTGTTGGCAAAGAGACAACCTATAGAATGGGAGAAAATATCTGCAAACTATTCAACTCACAATAATCTATGAGGAACTCAATAACCAGAATA
>NW_012101266.1:679444-680166 GCF_000951045.1 Mandrillus leucophaeus | reverse complement strand
CCATATTAGCCAGACTGGTTTCGAGCTCCTGACCTTGTGATCCGCCCGCCTCGGCCTCCGAAAGTGTTGAGATTACAGATGTGAGCTACTGTGCCTGGCCTAGAAGTCTCTTAAATGCTCTTTTTCCCTGATTTCTAAAGTTATCCATTTGCTTTTTCTTTATGTTTTTCTTCTTATTCTTCCATAGCAATATATATATTTTAGTCATTCTTTTCAAAATAAAAGATGATTTTAAAAATCAGATTTTTCATTTTTTGTAGCTTTGCTAGTTTTTATTAATTTTTAAATTTTCATTAGTATTTTATAGTTTGTGGAAGATTTTGTTATTTATTTATTTTTTTTTGGTTTCTTGAGTTAAATGCATACCTGTTATCTTGAATTTTGTTGTTTTATGAGTCAGAAAATATTGTCTATTTGGTATCTAAATTCCCAAATATTTCTGTTTCTTAATATGAATAGAGGGATAGCAAAACATATTCTTCTTTTCCATAATCTTAAAAATTACCCTGGGTTAACGTTCAACTGTTATTTCCATGGAAACCAGATCCTGGTAGATTGTCAGTCATATTACTAGGCAACATTGCCTATAATAAGAATAAATCAGGATGGATAAACTGTATCTGGTTTGGGAGGGCTGATTTTAACAGTCAGGCGAAATAAGACAGATTTTCTTTAACATGATTTTGGTCTCTTAACAGTTACTACTTCTTATAATCCAACAG
>NW_012101266.1:652684-679003 GCF_000951045.1 Mandrillus leucophaeus | reverse complement strand
GACCTATTCCATCCAAAAAGTGAGTAAATCTTATATGGTTTTAAGCCAAGTCATTTCAAACATAATAGAGCAATTAACCCGTTGACAAGAAGAATGGGTCGGAAGGCATTTCCATGGAGGGTGCCTGAATTCATTTTTGATTGTGCAAGGTCTTTCTGTTTGTCATTTATTTTTTATTATTTCAGTGAGGAATAGACTTATTTAACTTGTGTAAGAGTGACAGTATATTACGTCTCTATATTTGAAGTAAACGTGCAAAAAAGAATGTGGAGGTTTCAAAATTTGTGTATTTTATAACCAATAATAATGGAAGTTCATACAATTATTAAATAGGCAAAATTATACATGAAAAGCTATTTGAGGCTTTGTTTAGTGGGCCTGAGATAATGGATCAAATGTGGTATCTCATACCATCCAGTAAGAAGCCTGGATATATGTAACAAATTTTCAAAATTCAGTGATATTTAAATACGTTCCTTTAATATCCAATCTTAGAATCTAATCAGTAGATATAGACTTCTACTGGTTAGATGATTTTTGTTTTCTACTTGTAACGTATGGCCACTGAGGGTTGAGAAGCAAATATCCGCTTGCATAAGATACCTAAAAATTTGGTGGAACAGGAAAAGCCTATAATAATGTTTGCTCACATCTTGAATGTATGGTAATTGAATAAAATGCTCTCTTAATTTAGTAAGAAGGAATGGGTTAGTTTACTCACTTCAATTTACCGTTAAGAAAGCATCTGCAACTGTAGTCATAGTTATTGCTTTCAGCCAGTGTCTTCGCCATGTCTTTACTGAAAATATGGAGCGTAAGTACTTCCCTCCTCCTCACTGTACTTTCCACACTTCTTCCAGGCACGCTCCTCATCAAAAGTTTTCAACATTATCCATTGCCATTAGCATAAATATCTAGTTTTACATAGTGTAAAAGGACACCTTGTCCTCTGTCAAGCTCTTCAGAAACATGTCTTTTCTCTTTGTAGTCTTATGCTATACAATATTGAAGGTATCACTCTCTCTCTCTTGCTTCTATGCCTTTGATCATGCTTGTCCCTGTGCTTGAAATACTCTTATTCATAACTAATAACATTTTATTTTTGAAAATTGCAACCTATCCCTTAAATTTCAATTCAAATGCCACCTTTTGTAGGCTCACTACTCCCATGTTCATTTTAAAATATTATATTTATGTATGTCGTGGCACCAATTTTTTACTATGAATGTTTGCTTTTTTAACCTTCAGATACTAATCTCCTTGGAGAGCAAGAAATAAGCTTTTTTGTATCCATGGATTCTAGAGTAGTATACAATAGGTGATGAATCAATATTTTTAGACAAATAAACATGCAAATAATAGATTGAAGTTTTAATAAACTGTAGCAGCTTATCAAAGGCTGCTGAAGCCTCCCATATTACATAGCCATTAAAAATATAATTGTCACATTTAATTATCGTTGTTTCAAATGTGTGAATTATGTACCCACACATTTGTGGAAAGTCGGCTTTGTGTGCTTTTCATACTGTTTTTATTTAATACTAAAACAAAAATATTATTGTAGGACTACTGCTTGTTCATTAATAACAGCTTGCGCGCTGGTTTCCTTTAAATACATAGAGACTTATATTTCTAGATGATACAAAAATGGCACAAATAGAGGCAAGCAATGCTGTTGGGATTGTATAAAGTTTAGGCCAGTTGCATCCAGGCTTTTCCACTTTTCTGTACAGATAAGTTCCTGCATCTTCTTAAGCAACTCCATGATGAAGATTGTTTTTTACTGCTTCTCTGTCTTTCATCAACACCTTTAGTAATGACTCAGAGTAAGCCCTCGAGTCTCATTGACCTGTGTTCAGTGATTTTTCTGGTTTTAATCTTGGAGATAGGAGAGAGAGTTATTGACTTTTTTTCCTTTTTGATTGTTCATTTAGATCATTTAGTACTAAAACATTGTCATGGTAGTTGGGTAACATAATGAAAATTATCACTTATTAATCTAATAGAATACTGACTAATAATTTTGTCACAGAATGACTAAATTATTTACTCTGCTGCCTATATGTATGTTCGTGTGGCTATATGGGAGAAAACCACATTCTCTTTGGGGGTTTGCCTAACCCCAAATGAAAGGGTTAAAACAGGGGTTTCTCAGATGGACTTTAAGATTTAAAAAAATACACTTAAAGGCATTCCTCTGTCTCTAACTTTTCTAATAATTTATAAATCAATTAATCATTATACTGGGTTTATAGTAATAGCATTCTGAACCTATTGTTGTGAGTGTAAGCATAAATATTCCTTATTACATCCTAACTTAAATAGAAGACCACAGATGCACTCCATATTAAGTGGCACTAAACATGTCTGATGTTGGCTTGTCAGGGTGATAACTGTGGCATTTCTTTTTGTTTTCCAAAAAAAATGCATTAATTAGAGATATGGATATAATTTATTTTAATGTACTGTTTTAAAAGTATTACAGATATTCCTAAAGTGAAGAAAGATTAATTCTATGGCTAATTATCTGCTGTATCAAGGAAAAATATCCCTTTTCTAATCTGGTAATAAGTTTAAACTATATAGATTGCAATAAAAATTACATCATTCTTATAAAGTGTTGTGAAATTACACTTTGTGATTATTATTTCAAATGAAAGATCTACCTTAATGGAAAAGTGTTTCTTAACTATATTGAAAATTTATTATACTTAATGTCAAATTTATCTGAAGTTCTAAGCACTGTTAGGTATAAGGGAAGATCTTTTAATTTAGGTATAATCATACTACTGTACTTAAATTTTGATGACTAACTTACAAAATAATATATACAATTTAAATGTTTTAATATTTATTTAAATATTTAAATATTTATTTAAAATGTTTAGACATTTAAAATAAAATGCTTGACAATGTAAATAATCAAAAATTATTTTTATTATTAACAGAGGATTGCTTCATTTTTAATAATTTTTATGTGTTTTTGTTAAACCATATTTACTGTTTAAACTGACCATATTTGTATTTTGTTTTCCTTCTTCTGACAGCTCCTTCAGATTGGAAGGAATACCTTTACTTGGGGGCATGTCAATTCGTTTTTCTCACTTCAGCTTCATCTTTATGACTTCTTGAGGACAGATCTAATTCTAAAGTAACCAGAAGCCTGACCACCTCAGAGCAGCAAATCTCTCAGCCTTGGAGCACAAATGATCTCTGATACAGTCTGCGTAAAATCATCTTCCTCTGTCTGACAGCCATGAGCAGAGCCTTGGGGGTAAAAACAGCCACAGCCTTAAATCTCTTCACTCAGAAACTACCATGAATATAAAATAAATAGATGGAAAGTACTAAACAAGAAGCCAACAAAACATAAACACCAAACCAACTCATCTTGTTTCACTATGGAAATAAACTGTTCCCAGATGTGAGACCAACAAAATTAATATTAAGCAATTAAACCAGTAAATTATAAACTGATTTACCATTTGGGAAGATTAAAGTATAGAGAGATGAGGTACTTCTAGCCAGAATTACACATCATTTCAAAATATGTAGACAAAAGAAAACAAAAAACAAAAACTGAATGAACAGAGAAACATTGCAGCAATGAACAGTCTTAGGACGAATGTTGCTTTTTCCAGACAGAGAGTGTTCGCCATCTTGTGTATAGCCTCAAAGCCATCCTGAGATAATAGCATTGTTGTCAATTGCTTGAAAATTTTTCGCATTCAATCCTTCACCCTATATTGGTTGGAAGAGGGGGGAAGTCAGTTCTTACTGATTACTTCTCAGTGAACTTCTAATATTTGCACTGTCACTTCCATTCAGGGTAATGATGTGTGCTGTTATTTGCACAGATGGTCCCATGAGTTTTGAGACCACAGCAAGCAGTTTCTTGCAGGAATCCAAAATGGAAAAATGTAAGAATTCTCAAGACATTGATTTTTCTTCCTTCCAAAAAAAAATCAGTTATCTAATAAAAAATGGATTTGATTTTAAAACAAATTTAAAAACAACTGCAGAATAACAATGAAAAAGCATCAGTGTGGTCAAATGAATGAAAAAGGGATCCAAAGTTTTTAATGAAGATCATCTGATATCATTAACAACCAAGAAGTCAAATACAGTGAAATGCATACTAAGCATTTGTGTTGAACATCTATTTGTTCTCTTAATTAAAAAGTCATTTTTAATTTGTATTTGGCATGTAACAGTTTTTATAGCCAAACAGCATTTTCAGTTTATTTTTCTAAATAAATGTGTTGTTTGTAGTTGCTTATTTGATTTGGTTTTCATTACCAAGAAAACAAGTTTCTTTTGGTTCATTGGCAAGCTTTCGTCATATTAATTCAGAACTAATGGAAGATTGATATTTCAAATATTTTTGTAGTATAAAATTATGCTTTCTGTTTTCTAAGCTCTGAAAAACATGATATATTTTTCACTATGACTTTCTTGTGAAGGGCTATTTTAATATTATAGTTATAGTAACTATTGAGAATTAATTTTAGTACAATGGAACATTGCTAGAAAACAGAAAGCTCAGGTATTGTATCAGTAAGGATTTTTTCTAAGTTTTGTTTCTAGAATTCTGTTCAGAAGGTAATAATTAGATAAAAAAGGTCATTAATTATACCTAAAGTGTTCTCATTATTGTTATCCAGAAGTCTGCTAAGAACTTCTATTATCTATCTATCTATCTATCTATCTATCTATCTATCTATCTATCTATCGTCTATCTATCTATATCTATCATCTATCTATGAGTAGGTAATCACACCTGGAGCGAAAATGGAGCTCAATCAAAAAGGGCTGATTGTAGTGTACAATTCACACAAATTGCACTTAACAATTAAAAGAATAGGTCATTAGGCTTATTCCCAAACTATGATATAAAATCAAATTCCCAACATATTGTTCTATATACTTAAATTGGTTTACACTCTGCAATACCTCCTGGTACTTAAATATCTTGCAATGTAATGAGGAAAATTAGTTTGGTTTGCATCATTTGAACCTCTGAAAACTAATACATAGTACATTAAAATAATCCAACAAAGAATCAATTTTCCAGTTCCTGTGAGATTATGGGCATTGAAATAGATGCCTGGACTCATCCGTATTATTTTAAAATCCATGCTGACTGCTTCAATCTATAAATTATTTGAACTTATAAAGAGGAAAGCCAACTTTCCCAAAAATATTTAAAAATAAAATTAAGCGAGCATATGTGATAAAAAAAATATAGTTCTTTACTTTGTGCTTATACTCAGTGAGAAGCAGCACTTCATCAGCTGTAGTCTCTGACGAGCTTCTGAAAGACTGCAAATATGTGAAATGATCAGGCCTGCTCTTCAGCAGGATAACTCCAGTAGTAGTTTATAAAGTGAGTTACAGTGAGACTGGAGGTGGCCAGACTAGGAAAAGTGTCTAAAATTTTCCTTGAATTTAGTTTGTTTTTTCTCTTAAGTTTTGATTATATTTACTTTCCTAGTTATTTCACTTGTCCATCACTGTTTCTTCTTTCATCTTCGACTTTTAAGCCTGCTATTCTCACAAGTCAATATTACTTTTACAAAATCTATTAAACAATTGCCAGTCCCTACTAAGAAGTACTACTTAACAGGTTTTCATTTTTGTCTCAAAATGGCAATGTAGATAATCTTCACTTCCTAACCTTTGCTTTTAGAGTGCTGGTGTCTTACACATAACATGCAAGTCTCTCCTTGCTGGCCTCTGGTCCCATAATTATTATGATTACTTAGGTAAGATAATCTTGCTTATTTACTGAGTGCTCACTATGGGACATGAATTAGGCAGGTCATTAGGAACAAAAGGGTGAGAAAAAATACATAGATATACATAAATATATTGATCTATATTAATAGAGTCTAAAATCTAGTTGGAGAGAACTACATTAAACATTTAATTACACATTAACAAAAAATTACAATATGCTGAATTCTATAAAGGAAAGTATGTGAACTGGGTGTGGCGGCTCATGCCTGTTAGTCCAGAACTTCAAGAGGCTGAGGCCAGGAGGATCACTTGAGTTCAGGAGTTCAAGATCAGCCTGGGAAAAATGGTGAAACCCTGTCTCTACCAAAAATATAGAAATTAGGTGGCTATGGTGGTGAGCACCTGTAGTTCCGGCTACTTGGTTAGCTGAGGTGGGAGGATGGCTTGAGCTCAGGAGGAGGAGTTTGCAGTTAACCAAGATTGTGCCACTGAACTCCAGCCTGGATGACAGAGCAAGACCTTCTGTGGTTGTGTGTCTAAACATAGAAAAGACACAGTGAAAATATGGTACAACCTTGTGGGACTACCATTGTATAATATACATTGTTCCTTGTTAATGGAATATGGTTATGTGCTGAATGTATCCAGTACAACAAATGTAGGTATGTGTAACTCCTGAAAAGACACTGCTTTTCTTTTCTTTTTTTTTTTTCAGAAAAAAGAAAAGAAAAAGAAAAAGAAAAGGTATATGCTATGCAGATATCACATGTCCAGTGGATCTAATCCAGTGGGTAGAGAAAGCTTTGAACTGAGATCTGAAGGGTGACTAGTGGGTGAAAAGGAAAAATCATGTGCAAAGCACTGCAAAGGGGAAGAAGAAAGTAAGACATCAGAAGACCTGAAAAAGTCTAGAGTTGTGCAAAGAGAAAAAAGAGAGTAGGGCAGAGAAGACTGGTTACATAGAAATCAGATCTTACCTATCTACATCCTAGGTAAAGAAACAAAAATATGAAGAGTAAAAACGATATAAAGAATAAAACAGTATGAAGAGTAAAAGAATATGAAGGGTAAAAACAGTAAGTATGCAGAAATGACAGAAGTATAGTCATGTATTGCTTAACAACAGGGATACTTTCTGAAAAATGAGGAGTTAGGTGATTTCATTATTGTGCAAACATCATATAATTTACTTACATGAACCTGGACTCTATAGCCTATTTTGCTTGAAGGTGGCAAACCAGTACAACAAATTACTGTATTGAATACTGTAGGCAGTGGTAACACAATGGTAGATGTGTATCTAAACATACCTAAACATAGAAAAGATACAGTGAAAATATGGCATTACCTTGTGGGACCACCATTGTAAATATACATGGTTCCTTGTTAATGGAATGTGGTTATGTGCTGAATGTAGCCAGTACAACAAGCGTAGGTATGTTTCACTCCTGAAAAGACTAAGATGACATTTCCCTCCCACCACCAAGTCCACCATAATCTCCCTCACTCATAAACAGGAAAGATTTACTTGCACTGCCGAAACAAAGAAATGCAGAAAGTTACACAATTGAAACAATAGGTTAAAATATATCTGACTGAGTGTAAACTATAAGAAAAAAAGGCTCAAAATGAATACGATCATGACTCATATTATTGTGCTTTGCTTTATTGTGCTTCACACAGATGTTGTGGTTTTTACAAGTTGAAGGTTTGTGGCCTACATGGGGCAAGTCTATCAGCACCATGTTCCAACAGCATGCATTTACTTTGTGTCTTTATGTCATATTTTGGTAATTCTCACACTATTTCAAGCATATGCATCATTGTTATATTGATATTCATATTATTATATGTGTTATGGTAATATGTGATTTTTTGATGTTACTATTGTAATTGTTTTGGGGTGCCAAGATGACGCCCATATAAGATGGTGAACTTAATAAATGTGTGTGTTCTGACTGTTTCATCAAGCAGGCATTCCCCTATTTCTCTTCGGTCCTTAGGCCTCTCTATTCTCTAAGACACAAGAATATTGAAATTAGACCAATTAATAACCCTACAATGTCCCCTAAGTGTTTAAATGAAAGAAAGATTTGCATGTTTCTCATTTTAAATCAAAGGCTAGAAATGGTTAAATTTAGTGAGGAAGGCATATTGAAAGCTGAGACGGGCTGAAAGCTAGACTTCTTGTGCCAAATGATTTGCCAAGTTGTGAATGCAAAGGAAATGCTCTTGAAGAAAATTAAAATTGCTCTAGTAAAAACACAAATGATAAAACAAAAAAGTGAAGCAGCCCTATTGCTGATATGGAGAAAGTTCAAGTGGTCTAGACAGAAGATCAAACGATCCACAACATTCCCTTAAGCCAAAACCTAACCCAGAGCAAGGCCCTCAACATAGAGACAACATCCTCCACCAGCAAAACGATGACAACTCATGGAGGCTCAGATGATTGCTAGCACTTCTTACCAATAAAGTATTTTTAAATTCATATATACTTTTTAGACATAATGCCACTGCACAATTAATGGACTATAGTATCTTATAAAATAACTTTTATATGTGCTGAGAAACAAAATAAAAGTGTGTGACTGGCTTTATTGAGATATTCACTTCATGCAATGACCTGGAACCAGCAACATCTTCGAAGTGTGTCTATATCAAAGAGAGCAAAATTCTAACTTAAAAAATTAAGAATGGCCTTGGAAGCATTTTCAAACTTTTACAGGACATAATACTCAACGGAGATAAAAAATTATTCAGTAGGCCTGTGTTAATTCATAATGACTTCAGCAACTATAGATAGACTTACAATAAACATGTATAAAAAATGTGTTGAAACTAATTTGTGTTATATTGTGTTTGCCTATATTTGCCAGAAAACCCAAAATAATAAACAAGTGTCTGTTTATACCTAAAAAGGCAACTCTATGAAATCATCAGGAATCAGGCTTCTTTCAACTTTCTGCTCTGACATCCTTAAAATATAACATTTTTCCTCATGATCCTCAAAGGTAGATGGAACTCCAGACATTATACACATGTTCCAGGCAGTAGGATGAAGAGACAGCTATTTTCTTCTTCTAAAGAAAACTTACTGAAAACTATTCATACAATATTTTGGTATCTTTGGCATTGTTCAAATCTGAAGCATAGGAAGAATTCAGGAATTTAGTATTTTGGCTGGCCATGTGGAATGAATTTGGCATTCTGACACTAAAGAGGCTGCAGAAAATAAATGATGGTATACACAACCATCTAACTCTGCCACAAGACTTTAAAATGTGACACTAATTCATCATGTACTAGTTTGAATATTGAGGATTTCTGGCATTAAATTATATGCAAACATGAGAAAGTTAAATTTTCAGCATATATTTTCAAGAGCAAATTGGTAAAGTGGAGTCACAGCATTCGCACATTTAATCTTCGAGGATTCTACTACACTCATGTTTATTCCTTTCTGTAAATATGTGCACAACAGTGGTCAGATGGTGAGACTCATCTCCTGTTGCAAACAGCTCATCACACTGTGGTTCTGGTTCATAAGGCACATACACTTTATAGGTGAGAAAAGGGATTGTAAGGGAAATTGTAACTATGGGCATTCACACTCCATTATGATAGTTTAATGTATTGGTAAATATACTTTATCAATAACTGACTTGTGCATATTTTAGTAGGGTGTTTTTATCACTTGTTTTTTGGAAAAAGGAACACTAAAGTAATACAACATTATATTTACTTAACAAGTACTTAACGTTTCAGGGCACCTTTTATGCTGGGTCTATGAAAGCATCCCTCATACCTTTTGGTTTGGACATGTCTAAAGAAGGGCTTGTTTATTGAGGATAGTGAAAATATTCAGGTATTCCTGAGGCTTTGATTAAGGAAACAAAACACCCTCAAAATGTAAAAGTAATTATGTAAAGGAGATCCATGGGTTCCACAGAAAATGCAGGGCTCCACAGTTATAAGCACTTGCCTAACCACAATCATATACTTTCTTTAGTCTTTTGCCAACCATGCATGTATAAAACAACTACATCAATCAAAATGATTTGAGATTTAGAAGTGAAAAAATAGAACACATTATGACATGCAGTGTGATCCATCAGAGAGAAGGAAATCCACAGAATTAAAGACATTGCAATCTTTTTAATCATAAAGTAAAGCTAATCCTTGGAAGACTAATTTAACCAATGCTTATGATCAAAATGAGTGTTCTAAGCCATGGACACATATGTTATGCAAGCACCAGTCAATTTCTCTGAGGATGCTCTACAATGTATTTGGAAAAGTATCTAAATATTTCAATAGTGTTTATTCTTATATTATTTAATGTACAAATCGAATCTGCAATTTGCTAATGAATCTATTTCTGAATAATTTCCATGTTTCTATAATTGAATGCAAATAAAATATACATAAATTTGTAGCGAAACCTGAAAGACTGCAAAAATGAATAATATTTAGTGCACTAACAACAGTTCCTTTGGAAAATTAGCAAGCAGGAAATATGCAGTACTTTATCATATTTAAAGGAAATGCACTTTAACTTAAAATATCTAGAAATCGAGGGAAAAAAGCTTGACCATGATATGAGAAAGATACACAGTGTCTTACATTACTTTAAACTCAAGTTTTCACTTTACATAAGAAATATTCTAAATTCATCATTATTATAAAAATAAAAATAATACATATAAAACAAAAGTCCCCACATACTACCACTTGCACACTCTTCTCTGAGGGAATTACTGTCATCTTTGATGTAAATATACATGTCAATAGAAAAATAAGAATTGGTGTGTGTGGCCGGGTGCGGTGGCTCAAGCCTGTAATCCCAGCACTTTGGGAGGCTGAGACGGGCGGATCACGAGGTCAGGAGATCGATACCATCCTGGCTAACACGGTGAAACCCCGTCTCTACTAAAAGAAATATAAAAAAACTAGCTGGGCGTGGTGGCGAGCGCCTGTAGTCCCAGCTACTCGGGAGGCTGAGGCAGGAGAATGGCCTAAACCTAGGAGGCGGAGCTTGCAGTGAGCGGAGATCCGGCCACTGCACTCCAGCCCGGGCCACAGAGCAAGACCCCGTCTCAAAAAAAAAAAAAAAAAAAAAGGAATTGGTGTGTCGATGAATATGAGTATATGCATGCTTTACATTCATAGAATCATAATTTATATAATGCTCTACTACTTAAATTTGTTCCACTCAGAAATGGATCTTGGGAGAGAGGGGCAGAGCAAGATGGCAAAATAGAAGTCTCCACCAATCATACCCCTAGAAAGGATGCTAATTTAACAACTATTTACAAATAAAAAGCACCACTGTAAGAACCAAAAATTAGGCGAGCACTCACAGTACCTGGTTTTAACTTGATATTGCTGAAAGAGGCACTGAAGAGGTAGGAGAAACAGTCTTGAATCACCAGTGCCACCCATCCCCATCCCCCAGCAGCAGCCTTACCCTGCAGAGAGAGAATCTGTGCCATTGAGAGAGGGAGAGAAAAGTAACTGTGAGACAGTGCATTGATCTCAGTGCTGCTCTATTATACCAGAAAGCAAAACTGCACTGAACTCAGCTGATGCCCACCCACAGAGGGAGTGATTAGAGCAGCCCTAGCCACAGGGGAATCACATCCCAGTGGTTGAAAATTGACTTCCAGCAAGCCTTGCCACGTTGGGCTGGAGTGCTCTGAGGCTCTAAATAAACCTCAAAGGTTGTCTAGGTCACAAGAACTGTAACTCCTAGACAAGTCCCAGGGATGAACTGGGTTCAGAGCCAGTGTATGTGTACGTGGTGGTGGGAGGTGGTAGCACCAACTGAGATACCAACAGGGTGGCTGGGAGAGAGCTGTCGCCACTCCTCCCCTAGCCCCAGGTAGCATGGCTCGTGGCTCCAAAAGAGATCCCTTCCTTCTGCTTGAGGAGAGGAGAGGGAAGAGTGAGGAGGACTTTGTCTTGCATCTTGGATACCAGCTCAGGCACAGCAGGGTAAGGCACTGGTCATAGTTGTAAGGCCTCCTTTCCAGGCTCTAGCTCACAGGTAACATTTCTAGACACACCCTTGGATAGTAGGGAATCCATTACCTTGCAGGAAAGGACTATTCTTGGCAGCATTCATTATGTGCTAACTAAAGAGCCCTTGGGCCTGAAATAACCAACAGCCCTACCAGGTAGTACACTGTGGGCCTTGGGTGATACTCTGAGACTTGATTTCTTCAGGTCAGTCTCAGCACACTCCCAGCAGTGGTGGCTATAAGGAGAACTCCTCCTGCTTGAGAAAAATGAAGGGAAAAATAAAGTAGACTTTGTCTTGTACCAAAGGTACCAGCTCTGCCACAGGGGTATAGAACACAAAGAGAGCTCTCGGGGTTCCTGATTCCAGGACTTGGCTCTTAGATGGAATTTCTATACCTTCCGTGAGACAGAGGAGAGCCCACTGCCCTGAAGGGTGAGTCCCAGGCCAGGCAGCATTCACCACAAGCTGACTGAAGAGCCCTCGTGCCTTAAGGGAACAAAGGAAGTAGCTGGCAGTACTCCCCATGGGTCTGTGGTGGCAGTGGTCATGGGGCAAGGCTCATCTACTTTTGACAAGGGGAGGGAAGAGTGGGAATAACTGCATCCTGTGGTTTGAGAGCCAATTCAGCTGCAGTGCAATAGAACGCCAGGTAGACTTTTACGATTTTTTACTCTAGTCCTTGGTTCCCGGATGGCACCTCTGGCCCCATCCTTGGCCAGGGGGAGGTAACTGTCCTGAAGGAAAGGGAACCGACCTTGCTGACTTTGCCACCTGCTAATTGTAGAGCTCCAGGGCCTTGAACTAACATAGGCAGTAGCCAGGGAATGGTTACAGGAGGTCTTGTTCTCAATGCCATTAAGCATCAGAGAAATGCAAACCAAAACTACAATGAGATTTTATCCCACTCCAGTTAAAATGGCTTATATCCCAAAACAGGCAATAACAAATGCTGCTGAGGATGTGGAGAATAGAGAACTCTCATACTCTGATGGTGGGATTGTAAATTAGTACAACCACTATAGACAATAGTTTGGAGATTCCTGAAAAACTAAAAACAGTGCTACCATATGAGCTAGCAATCCTACTCCTAGCTATATACCCCAAAGAAAGGAAATCAGATATCAAAGAGATATCTGCACTCCCATGTTTATTGCAGCACTATTCACAATAGCCAAGATTTGGAAGCAACCTAAGTGTCCATCAACAGATGAATGGATAAAGAAAATGTGGAACTTACACACAATAGGGTACTATTCAGTCATTAAAAAGGAATGAGATCCTGTCATTTGCAGCAATATGGATGGAACTAGAGGTCACTAAGCGAAATAAACCAGGCACAGAAAGACAAATATTACACATTCTCATGCATTTCTGAGAGCTACAAATTGAAACAAATGAACTCATAGAGTTAGAGAGTAGAACGATGGTTACCAGACACTGGGAAGCGTGGTCAGTGAAGGTAGCAGGGCAGTGGGGTGGTTAATGGGTACAGAAATATAGTTGTAAAAATACATGAGACCTAGTATTTGCTAGCACAACAGGGTGACTATAGTAAAAAAACATTGTAATTGTTCACTTTAAAATAACTAAAAGATGGATTGGATTGTTTGAAATACAAAGGATAAATGCTTGAGGTAATGAATATCCTATTTATCCTGATGTGATGATTATGTATTACATACCTGTGTCAAAATATCTCATGTCCCCATGAATATATAAATATACACCCTACCATGTACCCACAAAAATTATAACTTAAAAAAATTAAAAGAATAAATCTTGGATATCTTTTCATTTATATATGAAAAGATAGATACATATATAATATATATTATATATTTTTTATAATTGTTACTTGTTTCTCATGATAATGCTTTATCTATCTCAAATGAGAATTTAATCACTCATTTCTCAGTCATGAGATATTTAGGTTATTTTCCACTGTTACAATCCATACTGTATGGGCCACTGGCGTAGTTGATTTTCTATGTACTTGTGTATATTCCAGTGTAGAAACTGAGATCACCTCTTTCTTCAAGAATATCCATAGCCAGTGTTATAGCATTTATAAATGCTACAGAGTTTTGAATTATATTCTTATTATTTGATAGTAATGGTAGTGATGTATGAAAAGTCCTTTGTTCATTTCAGGAAATTCTACTCAATTAACAAGAAAACAAATTAAGAAGGGAGAAAAACCTAAGTGTGAGAGGTAATAGGAAATTTCACTGGAGAAACGTCCTTTGGTGCAGTAATTATTATTCTCCAAAAGTACAGATGTAGACATTAGTTAAGGAAGCGCAAGGAAAGAAGACAAATACATTTCAAAAAGCAAAACATGCTCCTTAGGGATTCTTACAAAACATCGGAAAATACTATGCTTGTTAAATATTATTTGCTGTGTGATGTCAGTTAATGTTAAGGCTTCTGTTTAAAGAGGTCATTAAATATTTTCCCCCTCTGGAATGAAATCATGCTTTTAAGAAAAACAAACAAACAGTTGTTTAATTATGGTATAAAATAGGAGATGTGTTCTTATAATCACTGTGGCTTAGTCACAAAATTGCTTCTCTTAGAAATTCAACACTTTCAACAGGAGAATGTACATAGTAATTAATGTAGAACAAATAAAAATGTCCACTTATGTAGCCTAACAGTTATTTTAAAGGAAATAAAAAGTATCCATTTGAATTTCAAATGTCAGAATATTCTATTTGCACATTAAAAGTATTAATATTCTACCAAATATTAACTAATGTATGTAGGTATTAAAGTTGTATTGTCATGAAAAATTAGCAGATGGTTAAGAAGTTAAAATCATTTAGTTTTCTCAGAGAAAAACACTCCCGTTCCCCAAGAAACAGGAAATAGTTCTAAACTACTCCTTCCATGTAGACCATTCCAGAGAATACTGAGAATTCCTGAAGTGGAAATGGCCTTTGCCAATAGATTTTTACTGGCATGGTTTATTTTCTTCAGCATGTGTGATATAAACTGGACACTCATGTTTTCCTAAAGAAAATAATTAAATTTGCTAAGAAAATTAAAATAACTGAAGCAAAACTAAAAGCAAAAGAGAGAAGAAATAGAAGTTTGCTTTTACTTGAGATTTGAGAAGCAGCCTCCCTTTTTTGTGAGAAAGCTCTTTTAGATACAGGTTTTTCAAAGCAGAAAAGATCTGTCAACATTACCAACTGGAAATACTGACAAAAATAACTTGAATATTAAATTACCAAAAGAAGCCTCAGAGTAGTTCTCTTTAGCCTTTTCTAGAGGCAGATTATCTCAACCTACTGGCAACTTTAACTTCTAAAAGAGTGTTCATGAAATCCAACACTTTAAAGTCATCAACCCTTCTTCCAGGAAACTCATAATCCTTGAATTTAGGCTAGGTCCAATTTAAAATCTTGCTCTTGAGTATTCTCCTTTACTCATTTAACAAATATTGAGCAGATATGTTCCAAATTTGATCAGGTGAATAGGGATTGAATGAAGAACAAAATAGACAGCTTGCCCTCATGGAACCTAGAATCTATTTCAGAGAAGGACAAGGGATCTGGTAATTAAAACACAGACTGAGAAGACCTTTGGTACAGACGGTAGAGCTCACTCATACTCAAACCATTTTCTTGATGCCGATGAATTTAGATGCCAGAAAGTATATATATTTTCTTAGAGAGAAATTAAGATTGCCTTAAAGGAAACCGTTCCATTTCTAAATAAACTACCATATCTAAAGTCACCACTTGGAGTGGCATATCACGTAAAGAATACTCCACCAACTGGGATGGGCATAGAAGGTAGAGTCCTTTCTGGATGGGCCATCAGGTGATATGTTCCTGACCTGTGGTATTCTGAAATGATTTATTTTACTATGCTCCCTTCCAAAAAGGACTTGAGGAAGCCTATACCAAAGACAATTCATGCAAAAAAAAACTCATAGTCACAAACATGAACATAGTAGCAAAAGAAAGGAGATAAGACAAATGCTTTTACTGTAAGGGTTAATACATTCGCATTGCAAAGCGTAAAATTTAACTTCCTAGAAATCAGGGCAAAACTGAAAAATACTAAGCTGTACAATTAATTCACTAGAAAGAGGAAAACAAAGTGCCAAGAAATGCAATAAAAGCCAAGAGCTTAACAATGAAGTACTGTACATTTCAGTAAAAGAAGTTTTGTAAGTGAGCATGCTAATGCAGTCTGTTTGTTGTTTCTTATTTTTTCAAGACTAAAACTTGAAATAACTAGATGACTGGATATAAAAGCCTTTCTTCTGTATAAGCCAATATTTTTGCTACTTTGGAGTTCCCAAATCCTCTAAATATCTGTTTTTTTCCACATTGAATAAACTCCCTCTTCCCCTGCTTGCCACACGCTGTAGGATAAACCAGTTCCTTCTCAGCGTCTCTGCATAATGTTCATTCCTCCCTTTTCCCAACTCCTCCACTTGCCTGTTCCCACTGACTTCTCGGTTCCTCAGGTCAGCCCTTGGACTAGGTATCTTTCTCCACACTGTTTCTCCTCAGACTGAACACCACCCATATTCTCTTTTCACTGAGGCACAAATAGCACATGGCTTTTCTGGGTCTAGCAAATTTTACTGAAACAAGAGAAATAGTGGAGGATAATAGCCTTGCTCAAGGACCAGCACTCATTTTAATATGTACATTGGATAGTATTAATCTAAAATTTCACATTTTGCATTGCAGAATGTCAGGGTTTTTTGTTCATATCCTATGTATTATCATCTCTCTTTCATATCCAAATTACAGCCATCTCAGCTGACCACATTTTCAGACCATTCTGTCTCTAACTGCCTTCAAGCCCCAATTATTGTCACTTTCTTAAACAAAGCACTTTGTCATTAAGACCTTCTTTTGTAAAGCCAAGAAAACTCTTTGAGATAATTTCTCAATAAAATCCCATCTATATAATGCTTCCCACTAAAAGCTTGAAATTAAGAGAGTGCTTGTTAAAACAATGAAATTCTTAGGCACCTGGTAGGATAGAAAATAAATAGAAATATTTATTTTTTTCATCTGTCCAAAGAAATTTCTCAGAAGTTGTGGGAGAGGGATTGATGGTTTCACTGTGAATGTTTCATCTTTTGTGTTTTGTTTTTCTCCAATCACATGAGCACTGTTGTAAATAGATTTTTATAAATGAACTTATGCCCTCTTGTGGTAAAATGATTAACCTAACCATTAAACTTGTTCTTTTTGTTGTTGTTGTTTGTTCTATATTTTATTTGAGAAAGACAGAGAGAATAAAAAGATGTAAAGGCCTGTCTTCTCTTCTGTTCACATTAATGGCTTAAGTTATCATCTGTACCGGTAGTTACAAAACATAATAATCAAATATTTATATAATTCTATCAACTTGGTAGGGCAGAAATCATTTGAGGGAATACAGTAAGTTTAATTACTTTACAAATGTATTAATTATACAAGAAATAAATATGTTAGAAATTCAGGATTGATGCTAACATTCTACAAATGTTTAATCAGTGTCTACTAGGCTGAGGGATGATTTTAAGAATTGGGATAAAATAATGCAAGAAAAACAACAGAGCTTGTACTCTAATGAAAATAGTTAGATGACCAGTAAACACAAATGTAATAACAAATACAGAATATGTCCAATGTTAATAAGAAATATAAAGAAAACTACAGCAGTGTGTGGTGAATAGAAAATGATGAAAATTGGGAAAGTAAGGGTTATTAAAACACTATTTTATACAAAGCAGTATACAAGAATGGAATCCTAGGGCACTCCATTATTTGGAAGTCAAAGCGATGAGTGAACTATGTGTGAACTATGTGAACATTGGGCTAGTAAAATAGAAAAAAACTAAGATAAATGAAAAGTTAAAAAAAAGTATTTTAAGAGGTCAAATAAAAAATATCATGAAAATGACTAACCTCATTTTAGCAAAAAGCACAGTAGTCAATCAAAAGGCAATCTATGTATATACTTTATATTCAACTATGTGTTAGGAGCAAATTAGCTTCTCACAGGCAAGGCTACAAGGGTTACACATGGTGATCATGATGATGGCTCACATTCTCTCTGACTATGTCTGCAATAGTGATGCTGGTCTAGAACTACACATGGTGAGTAATCACATTTAACTCTCCAGCTTCACCAGCAATCAACAAATTCAATTCAAGTGATATTTGTGAGCCACTCTAGTTTGAGTTATATTATACTTGCTTTGGCAGGGTGAAAGAACAGACATCCAGGCACCTTGCATTACTGTTAAGTCTGAGACCGAGACTGTATTGTTAATTTTTTTTAAAAAAGCCACAAAAACTGATTTATTATAAGAGACAAAGTAGAAAGGAGCAACAAGGAGCATCCAACAGTTGATGATTAGGTGCAGTGTTACCCAGGGACTGGTGTGTTCTACAGGGCAGTTGCTGTGGTGCTCATCTGGACAGGGAGAGGACCTAAGGATAATTGGTAGGTAACACAATAGGGGTGAGATGTCAGGCTCAGACCTTAGGGTCCCAAGTGAAAGGTTGTTTGATTAGTTTGTGTAAAAACTTGGGGATGTGAATGGAGTGGGCTATAAAGACTCTTTTACCAGGGCGGCATTGATAATGGATGACCAATCATGCTTCTTTGTTGGAACTAATGTGAAGATCTCAACCATGTTCCTTTGGTGCTCATTCTCACTCCAAGTCCCTTATAACATGCTGCTTTCCCTGAGCCTCCCTTTCTATCCCAGTTCGTCCCTCTTTTTCTGTGCAAAACTTCTAGTTGTCAGTCTGGGATGAGTACTGCTCAGCTGGCTCAGTGTGGTCAGGTCTTCCTTCAGCTTTCCCAGTAGCTTGGAAGTATCAAATAATATGCTCTTCTGCATGCATGGAACCTGTATCTAGGGTGTGAGTAGCTAAAAGCCTTGAGGTTTCCTGAGAAAGAGGAAAACACTTCAATATGCAAGTATCCATTGTTCCAGGATCTGTTCCAGCTTTCTTAGCAACATTTACTACTGAAAGGAGACAGTGAGGAAATAGATTTGCTTGATTTAATTTTACCATCACTACTGGTAAACAGCAAATAAGCTTTGAATTCTGAGTGCTAAGAACACTATGTGCATATAGAAAGTGCACCTGGTAATTATTATATTTTAAGAATTGGAAGATAGTCCTGAATCATCAACAGGATAATAGGTAATAGGAGTGGTTGATGTATTTTTCACCTTCCATTTAATTTATTTCTTTATTTTTTACTCTTGAAGTCTTCATATGTTAAATTATTACTCTGGAGAACATTACAGGTCTCATTCATTATAATGGCAAAAACATACAGAAATGGTTACAGGGTTAGATAATAAGATTGATAACAAAAGCATTGGACATGATTTAACTTAGAGAAGAAACAAGTTAGGGGAAAACTGACAAATAATTTTCGTGTGAATAATGCTTACAGAGAAAAGACTATTAAGCACTTAGTTTCCATGAAGACAATGTAAAAATAAACTGGCATAATTAAACCTTATTAAGTAGATTTTTTTAAAGTAAAGATAAAATTCTCCTGGTCGTGTGTACTGTATTAAACCTCGGTTTACTGATTTTTCTTCATTCTGGCATTCATTGATTTTTAGCCTGGTTTCTCCCATCCAGAAACTGGGGAAGCACTTGTGGACGTTTATGTTCCATTCAGAAATGGAGCATAAACTATTATTAATAATAACTCATAGCAAGGAAAAATTAAATATGATAAAACAGAAGCATGTGCCTGTGTGTCCCTGTCCCCTAAAGGCCACCAAATTTAATAGAATAAATTTTAAACTTGCAAAATTGAGTATTTGTTTTATAATTAACTACTGCTACAAACTCATATCAAATTTGTAGAAAATATTAATCCAAGACAATGTCATGTTTAGTTTAATGACTGTTGGCTTGTCATCAATTTGAACTGTATAGAGTGGACACTAAGGCACCTGCTAAGTGTAGGAAACATTGCAAAATCAACCTATCATGAAAACTGCTGGAAGCCAAAGTATGTAATTTGAGCATCTATCTGGCTGCTGCTTAAAATAATGTTTGATCACATTTACTGCCCTGGATTCCCAAATGCAGAGTTTGGGGACACGCAAATCAGAGCAGGCTCTTGTCTAATGGCTTTCCAAATAATTGACCTCTCTATTGCCTTGTTCCTTGAGGAGCTATTTACAGTTTTTTTTTCTAGTGATACTTCCACTTCTGTGCTGCTTTCACAGCTGTATCTCTGATGACTGTGCTCTAGCCAAAGAGAAGGAACAGTCTTGGAAGCATCGTTGTTGTTAAAAATACTTCTTAAATGTCTCTTCCTGAGGTGGAATGTGTTTCTATGTTGCCTAATAGCTGCAATTGATGGATAAAAAACGAATGTTTTTAATAGTTTAATAATTAAAATTTGCAAAGTGGAAATAATTGAATCCATTAAACATAATTTTCATCACGAAATATAAAAGATGATAATTCTAGGTGTTCTGTTAAAGGTAGGAATTGAAACAGAACAACATAGTTTTCTCACTCCATTGCACTGGTTTGGAAGTTCTGTAGGTGAGCTTTTAACATATAAAAATGACATTCTACTAGGATAGACTATAAAGGAGCATTGTGTTTTCATTTATTGTCATTTACATAAATATATGGATTATAGAGCTGAATTCCTTGGGATAAAATCCTGGCTTAGAAACAGTTCTGGATTTGTGATCTTGATAAGCTACTTAAACTTCCCCACCTCTGTTTCCTTATTTGTAAAATAAAGATAATAATTGCACCTATTTTGTAATGTTGTTTGGATTAATTGACTTATAACATGCACACTCTTAGTATATATTTACAGTACATAGCGTAGTACTAAGTCCTAAACAAATATTAACATTAGCTAGAGTGTGTAACTTTTTATTTTACAGAATATAAACATCTTTTTTTTTTTTTTTTTGAGACAGAGTCTTGCTCTGTCGCCCAGGCTGGAGTGCAGTGGCCAGATCTCAGCTCACTGCAAGCTCCACCTCCCGGGTTTACGCCATTCTCCTGCCTCAGCCTCCCGAGTAGCTGGGACTACAGGTGCCCGCCACCTCGCCCGGCTAGTTTTTTGTATTTTTTAGTAGAGACGGGGTTTCACCGTGTTAGCCAGGATGGTCTTGATCTCCTGACCTCATGATCCGCCTGTCTCGGCCTCCCAAAGTGCTGGGATTACAGGCTTGAGCCACCGCGCCTGGCCAATATTAACATCTTTAAGTCGGATTAAATTTGATGTAAAATTGCCCCTTTGTCAATAGAATTCAAGGGTAAACACACCCACTGGTCTAAGACCTCTTCAGGTTTTGAACTCCTAAAATTCCACTCATAAGTAAGTTTTCACGGAGTGAGTAAGACATAAGTTCCCAGACTTGCTTTCCCAACCAACTGGGTCAAGATGGTGCACCAGATACTCATCACTCCCTACCCACTACACTCACAACCTTGCTAACTCTATTCATATTAAATCCAGAACAAGTAATTTATTAAACTTTCCCTTTGTCTTTATGTAATTACCACCAAGATCCTCAGATTTCTCTGTCATGGTCACCTCACTCTAATTACCCTTTCTATCTCCTGTTCTATCCCTTTCTCAGAAAGGTTTAACTTGCTCTTTGTAATTCACCGTACATTATCAATATCCCTCCCCTCCCCCCAAAAAAACGCATTTACAAACTCTTCTCTAAACTTCCCTTCACTTTCCAGCTTTTAAAAAAATCTAGGATTTTTCCTGAAAGAATCAATTTCCCCTGAAACTTCCAATCAGTGGCTGCTTTTTTAGCCCTAGTTGTCTTTATCACTGAGCTTTAAGAGAGGGTTGGTGTCATCTATAATGTAGTTTGCTTACAGGCCATTTTAGACAATTCTCTTGTGCTCCTCTGGAAACCTCCCCACCACCCAGACATAAATCTTATGATAAAAGATTATAGTAACCTTTATCTTTCATTCTTTCCATCACCAACCTATGCCTTGGCTATTCCTCTTCATTTCTTGAATATTTAGCTCCTGGCTCTTTGTTGCTATCTTCAACACTTACATGGTCTTAAATTCTTGACAATGTAAATATATACACATAGATGGATCTTCCAGTATCTTTCCCCCTCATTTCTTGAGTACCTCTCATCTTGACTTCAACCTTTCATCAACCATTTCCTACCATACCCTAGATGTTATTTTTACCCCAAACTCTACATTATTCATTATTTTCTGTATTTCACTTTGAATATGTCTTCTCTTTCTCCACTCCTTCCTTTAGAGCCCCATTTCCCATTCCAAAGGCCCGTCCCACTTTAAATCTGAAAATGACTGTCTTTTCTTACTTGACATCAATTGCGGTCACAGTCACTTACATTCTTAACAATTTTTCCTTCCTTACATAGCATTAATAATTCACTTAGTTATTATAAGCACTCGTTTGCATAAAACTCCAATTCCCTTATCCCTCCCTTGCTTCTTTAAATGACTAGGTTAAACTAGAACTATGGTTAAATCTAATTCTTCAAATACCCATTATAGAGATATATCCATACAATTGGATAGGGCTAGAAAGAACAATAAACTTGCTCCTCCATTCCACTATAAAACAATGAACAAGAAGAGTTTGTGTCTTTAATGATCTTTAGAAATCTTCCTTTACTTTATTCTTCTACTCAAATTATATATTCTCCTTTATTTTCTAACCACTGTTATGTCTCTTCACATCCTCATTCTTAACTGATGACTGAACATTTAAACTGAAGGAAAAAAGTTTCCACAAACTCCCACCCCTAGTTTTACCCATCTACAAGTATCTGTACTGGCAGACTCTGCCTTCCCATCTGTCACCAGATTAATCCACACAAGCTTATGTCTAAAACTAATTCATTTACTTAAGCACTAGAATATACTCTCGCCTACTTAAGGATACCACTCCAGTGACTGTCCCCTCTCTATCCTGGATCGTTGTTTTGTTTTTGTCATCTCCTGACTTATTCCCATCAGCAGCATGAAAACTTTCTTTAAAAAACTGCAGTCATTTCTCATTCTCATCTTACTTGGGCTGACATCATTTTTTGACACAATTGATCACATTTTCTCATCCTTGACACACTCTCTGCACTTAGATTCCAGCACTATATATTTCTTTTATATTCAACATTACTAGTTACTACTTCTCAGTCTCTCTTTTAATTTTTACACCTTTTAATTTTGATATAAATTTAAAGTTATTGAAAAGTTGCAAAAACGAGAATTCCCATATGTATGTTTCTTACCTGTTTACTTTTTGCCCCAGTTGCAGTCACTTGTTCTCATTCTCTTTCTACCCCTGAACCATTTGTAAGTTGTAGATATTATGTCTCTTTACCTCTAAAGATTTCTAACTGCATTTGTTAAACACTGATATTTTCTTACACAACAGCACAATAATCAAGATCAGAAAATTTTACATTGTTAAAATAACATTATCCTACTGAAAGCACAAAGTTTATCAAGTATCTCAAAACGGCTAAATTCTATCTTATGCCCCCAGTCCAGAATCCAGCCTATGATTCCACATTACACTTATGTGTCATATCTGTTTATTTAAATCTGAAAATGACTGTCTTTTCTTACTTGACATTAACATATTTAAAGAGTACAGAATAGTTATTTTGTAGACTGTCTCTTAATTTTGATAATTCTGATTTTGTGTGTGTGTGATAGATAGACCCGGCTTACGCATTAGTATCAGATGTATCACAAAATTGATATAGACTTTTTAGTGGGTATCAGGAGGACTATGAGTTTGTTTTATACCAATATTGCTCATATTAACTTTAATTACTTTAAGGGGAGACTACTACTCTTCTCCACTGTAATGTTGCTATTTTTCATTTGCAATTAATCAGTAGTTTGGAGGAGTTTACATCGACTATATGTAGATAGTCAACTATCAATCAAACGTTTACTCACTAGTTTTAGCATCCATTTATAATTTCTTAATTCAGTGATTTGTTCTTTATCATTTGACATTCTACAGTAAGAAATTTTCCTACTTGCTTGCTAATTTATATTAGAATGGAATAATGGATTCTTATTGTATAATATGGGTTATACTGTAATATTATAATTATATATTTTGGATATTCAAATTTATACAGATTTGGGAATTAGGAACCCTTTCAATTTGACTTTTTATATATTACCTTAATTCTTTGCAAATATTCCTACTTTCTGGCAAATAGGCTAATTTTGTGTTTTCCTTGTCCAAGACCTGGAATCATCCTTCTTTAAGAAAGTCTAGCTCCTTTCAAATGAAAAATAATATTTAGTAACCAAGCTTCTGAGTGCTAAATGTGTTCATTGCTACCGGTATTTTATTGCTTCTAGGCAGAGTAAAAGTATAAATACACACAAGATATTAAGGTGTGTATATACACACACACACGCACACACACACACACACTACATTTATTTCTTTATTTGTATTTGTTTCTTTCTTTTACCTATATATAAAAAGCCATGAGTTAATACTGATGATTTTCTTTCAAAATCAACAACACAACATACTTTTTAGATATTCTTTTTTTCATATTTGTAATTTATTTCCCCAATAGGGAAAAATATGGCTCCATTATTCCCAAAATTTATATTCATTTGCTCAACTCTAGAATATAGACAGAATAGTTTCAAAATTGCCAACTCGTAACATCAGGGAAAGCAAACTTAGTAGCTACAATTCAATATTTGCTTAAAGTTTTTTTTTGGTAAATTTTAGATACAGTAAAATGCACCAATATAAAATTTTGAATTTCATGAGTTTGATAAATGTTTGTACAACTCTATCAAGATACAGATTTCCATCACTACAGAAATTCTCATGTGTCCCAAACACTCAATGTCTACTCATTCTGGGGTGACTATTTGTTTCAGAATGGTTTTGACTTTTCTAGATTTTTACATACATGGAATCATCAAGTGTATATTCTCATGTCCAACTTCCTTTCCTCAGCTTGTCTATGAGATTCAACCATATTGTTGTATATGTACGTAATGTATCCCTTTTGCTACTGAGCAATGTTTTAAAATATGATTATATTACAACCAAATGCATTTATTCATTTTTCTGTTGATGAATATTTCAGTTGTTTATAGTTTTTATCTCTGAGTACTGCTGTGTGTATTTTGTACAAGGCTTTTTGTGTTTTCATTTCTTGTGCATAAATACCTAGAATTAGAATTTCTGGGTAATGAGCAAGGTATATGTTCAATTTTTTAAGGACTTCAAGCAGATTTTCAAAATTTTTGTATATATATATACACATACACACACACACACACACACACACACACACACACATATATATATATGTAATTCCCCCAGTAAATTATGAGAATCCTTGGTGTTTCCCATTCTGGTAAACACTTGGGTTGCTAGTGTGTTTGTTTTTGTTTTTCTTTTTTTTTTAAATACAGCTCAACCATTATAGTGGGTGTGTCATAATATTTTTTCTGGTTTTAATTTAAATTTTCCTGATGACTAATGATGTTAAGCATGTTTTAATAAGTTTATTTACTTTTATTTTTATTTCCTTGTGAAGTGTCAAGTATTTGTTTTATATTGAATTATTTGTGTCAGTTATTGAGTTGTAGAATTATTTAGGTATTCTGATACAAATTCTTTGTTAGATAAATATTTGCTACATTTTCTCCCAGATTATGATTACTTTTCCCTTTTAATTTGTTTCATTTTAGATTCAGGGGTGCATGTACTTGTTTGTAACATGAGAATTACATGCGCATTGGTGGCGATTGGGTTTCTAGTGTACCCATCACCCAGTCCTATTCATGTTGTTGCAAAGGACATGATTTTATTCTTTTTATGGTTGCATAGTGTTCCATGGCGTGTGTGTGTGTGTGTGTGTGTGTGTGTGTATCACGTTTTCTTTATTTAAACATGCATTGATGGACATTTAGGTTGGTTCTAGGACTTTGCTATTGTAAATAACACTGTAATAAACATAAGGGTGCAGATATCGTTTTAATAGGATCATTTCCTTTCCTTTTGGTAGATATCTGGCAGTGGGATTGGAGAGTGGGATGGTAGTTCTATTTTTAGTACTTTGAGAAAGCTCCATATTGTTTCCCATAGATGTTGAATTAATTTACTTTCCAATTAGCAGTGTATGAGCATTCCTTTTTCCCTGTATCTATATCAACTTTTTTTTTTTTTTTTTTTTTTTACTTTTTAAATAAAAGCCATTCTGCTGGTGAAATGTGATATCTCAGTGTGGTTTTAATTAGGCTTTCTCTAGTAATTAGTGATGTTGAGAGTTTTTTCATGCTTGTTGGTTGCTTGTATCTCTTCTTTTGAGAAATATCTGTTTATGTCCTTTCTGCAGTTTTTAATATTTTTCTTGTTTTTGGAGTTCCTTACAGATTCTGGATATTAATCCTTTGCCAGGGGCATAATTTGCAAATGTTTTCTCCCTTTCTGTAGGCTGTCTGTTTATTCTGTTGATTATGTCTTTTGTTTGCAGAAGCATTTTAGTTAAATTAACTTCTGACTGTGTATTT
>NW_012101266.1:649016-652165 GCF_000951045.1 Mandrillus leucophaeus | reverse complement strand
TGGCTTTGTTGCCAAGGCTAGAGTGCAGTGGGCCACAATACTGGCTCACTGCAACCTCCGCCTCCCAGGTTCAAGCAATTCTCCTGCCTCGGCCTCCTGAGTAGCTGAGATAACAGGGGCCCACCACCATGTCTGGCTCATTTTTGTATTATTACTAGAGATGGGGCTTTACTATGTTGGCCAGGCTGGTCTCGAACTCTTGATCTCAGTTGATCTGTGCACCTCAGTCTCCCAAAGTGCTGGGATTACAGGCCTGAGCCATTGAGCCTGGCTTGGTCTTTTTTTCTTTCCTTGCTTTTTTTTTTTTTTGTTGTTGTTGTTGTTGTTAATTTTATTTTGGTTGAACTTTAGGATTGATTTTATTAATTCTGTGAAAAATGACATTGGAAATGTGATAGTAATTGTTTAGTCAAATCTGTCGATTGCTTTGGGTAATAAGGTCATTTTAACAATATTCATTTTACCAATCCATGAGAATGGGATGTTTTTCCATTTGCTGTGTCATCTATGGCTTCATTTGGCAGTGTTTTGTAGTTGTTGTAGATATCTTTCACTTTCTTGGTTAAATGTATTCCTAGGTGTTTTATTTATTTATTTTTTTTTGAGTGGCTGTTGTAAATGGGATTGGTTTCTGAAATTGGTTCTCAGCTTCAACGTTATTAATGTACAGAAATGTTACTGACTTTTGTATGTTGATTTGGTATCCTGAGACTTTACTGAAGTGGCTTATCAAGTCTAAGAGTATCTTAGAAGAGTCTTTAGGGATTTTTAAATATATGATCATGTCTTCAGTGAACAGCGTCAATTTAACCTCCTCTTTCCAATTAGGATGCATTTTTATTCCCTCCCTTGTCTGATTAGGACTTCCAGGACTATGTTGAATAGGAATCGTGAGAGTGGACATCCTTGTCTTATTCCAGTTCTTAGCGGAATGTTTTCAACTTTTCCCCATTTGCTATGATGTTTCCTGTGGGCTTATCATATACGGTTCTTATTTTGTTGAGGTGTTTCTGTCTATGATTTAGTTCATTGGGGATTTTATCATGAATTGTTGAATTTTATCAAATGTTTTTCTGCATCTATTGAGATGATCACACGACTTTTGTTCTTGGTTCTGTTTATGTGATAGATAATGTTTATCGATTTGTATATGTTGACCATTCTTGCATCTCTGGAATAAAGCCCACTTGATTGTGATGAATTATCTGTTTGATGTGCTGTTGGATCAGTCCCCAGTATACTGTTGAGAGGTTTTGCATCTATATTCATCAGGGATATTGGCTTGTAGTTTTCGTTTATTGTGGTGTCCTTGTCTGATTTTGGTATCAGCATGATACTGGACTTGTAGAATTAGGGATAAATCCCATCTCAATTTTTTGGAATATTTTTAGTAATACTGGTACCAGTTCTTTGAACTGATAAAATTTGACTGTAAATCCATCTATCTGGGGCATTTTCTGCTGTTGAAAGGTTTTTCTTATTAATTAAATTTCATTGCTCACTATTGATTTGTTCATGGTTGTGATTTCTTTTTGCTCCAGTCTTGGGAGTTTGTATGTTTCGAGGAATTTGTCCATTTCTTTTAGGTTTCCTGACTTGTTAGTGTAAAGGTGTTTATAGTAGTCTCTGATGATCTTTTGTATTTCTCTGTTATCAGTTGTAATGTCACCTTTATCGTCTCTGATTGTGTTTGTTTGAAACTTCTTTTTTTCTTAGTCTAGCTAGGGGTCTGTCAATTTTATTTATGCTTTTAAGGAACCAATTTTTTATTCATACTTTGTATGACTCTTTTCGTCTTAATTTAATTAAGTTCTGTTCTGGTCTTCGTTATTTATTTTCTTCTGCTAGCTTTGGGTCTGGTTTATTGTTTTCTTAGTTCCTTTAGGTGCAACTTTAGGTTTTCTGAACTTGAGAGTTTTCTATCTTTTTTATCTAGGGCATTTCATACCATGAACTTTCCTGTTCACACTGCTTTTGCTGTACCCAGAGGTTTTGGTCTCTATCTTCATTCATTTCAAATAACTTTTTAATTTTTGCTTGAATTTCATTGCTTACTCACAAGTTGTTCCAGAGCAAATTGTTTAGTTTCCATGCCCTTGTGTAGTTTTGAGTGTCCTCTTTGTATTGATTTCTAATTTTATTCCAGTGTGGCCTGAGAAAATACTTGATTTAATTTTGATTTTTTTTTCTTTATTGAGACTTGCCTTATGGCGAAACATATGGTCAATTTTGGAGAATGTTCCTTGAGCAGATGAGAATGTATATTCTGTGGTTGTTGGGCACAATATTCTGTAAATGTCTATCAGTTACATTTGGTCTAGAGTACAGTTTAAATACAAAATTTCTCTATTGGTTTCCTGCCTTGATGATTGTATTGGTCTGTTTTCACACTGGTGATCAAGACCTACTGAAGACTGGATAATTTATTAACAATGAGAGGTTTAATGGACTCTCAGTTCCATGTGGCTAGGGAGGCCTCACAAACATGGCAGAAGGCATAGGAATTATGAGAGCTAAAATTTAAGATGAGATTTGGGTGGGGACACAGTCAAACCATAACAGTGATCTATGTAGTCATGCCAGTAGGGGTATTAGAGTCCCCCACTATCATTGTATTGCGATCTGTCTGTTTTCTTAGGTCTAGTAGTATTTGTTTCATGAATCTGGGTGTTCCAGTTGTGAGTGCATATATATTTAGGATAGTTAAAGCTTATGGAACCTTTTATCACTACGTAGTGCACTTCTTTGTCTTTTATCACACTTGTTTATTTAAAGTCTGTTTTTTCTGACATGAGAATCGCTATTCCTGCTCACTTTTGTTTTCCATTTGTGTGGTATATATTTTTCCACTCCTTTACTTTGAGTCTGAATGTGTGTTTACCCAGTAAGTAGGTCTCTTGTAGACAGCAGGTGGTTGGGTTTTGTTTTGTTTTTATTCAGTTTGTACTCTGGAACATTTAATTGGGTCATTTAGACCATTTACATTCAAGGTTAATATTAACATGTGAGGTTTTGTTCCTGACATAATCGTCTTACTAAGTAGTTTTTTTTAAAATTTTCAATTATTTAGCTGCTTTATAGAATCTGTGAGCTTTGTACTTGTTTTGTCTTTTCTGATGGTTAAGTATTGTCCTTTCATTTCCATGTTT
>NW_012101266.1:643614-648056 GCF_000951045.1 Mandrillus leucophaeus | reverse complement strand
TGTTAGCCAGGATGGTCTCGATCTCCTGACCTCGTGATCCACCCGCCTCGGCCTCCCAAAGTGCTGGGATTACAGGCATGAGCCACCACGGCTGGCCAAAATTTATCTATTTTTCATTTCCTGAATTGCTTTAGTATTTTTCTTTGTTGTTAATTTTCAATCTTTTCTTGGCTCTTATTGAGTTTCCTTGCAATCAATACTTTGACTTCTTTAACTTTTATTTCTGAGTTTCCATTTTGGTAAGAGTCCACTGCTAGAAAGGTAGTGTGATCCTTTGCTGGTGCCACAACATTCAGATTTCTCATGGTGCCAGATTTCTCACACTGATTTCTTCTCAGAGGCGGTCACTTTTACTTTTTGAAATTATTTTCATTTGAATATGATTTTGTTTTATTTTGCTATTTTTTTTCCTTTCCCTTTTTCTCACCCTTTACAGGGAATGGGATTGTAGAATACGTTGGATAGTCTTTTTTGGCTTTGCTTCTATAGCTGTGTACACTTCTGTCAGCACATTTTATATTAAGGTGTGTGGTTTAACCTGCAAACCAGTAGGTGGTGCTGATGGGTTAGAGCCAGTTGCAGCAAAAGCAGATGGGTATGTACTTGATCTTTGTTTACTGTGAGGTACTCTCTCGTTTCAGGTGATGGTCTGGACGGTAGAGGGCCCTGTGTGCGGAGCTTCCTGTTCAGCTTGGGTGAGGGAAGCTAGCTTGGTAGAACTGGATGCCCTGGCTTGCCCATGAATAACTCAATGATGAGCACAGGCAAAAGTCCTGGTAGGGGTGGTTGGGGGGAGCTCCTGGTGAAATGTGAAATGCACTGTGGTCTCTGTTGTGGGGGTTGGGGGTCTACATCAGCTCCACGTCCTAGAAAGGCAAGAACATGTTCGGTTTCCCTTTTCTATCCATGTCCTGGGACTCAGAACATTCGGTTCATATCTATGCTATACTCTCCAGATCACAATGTGATCCATGGAAAGTGCGTGTCTTGCAACACTCCAAGTGTGGTTTGTAAGGCAGAACATACTTTCTCAACCCAATACAGACAGCTTTATGTTTTGCCTTTTCTCTAAGATGGTAACAATGCTGCTCCATATGGGGGTGGGAGGGTGAGGGGGAGCACTGCCTTTAGGTCCATGTTGGGGTGGCAGCTGCATTGGGGTCCTGTCACTGAAGCCAGCAAACCTTGTTTGGTAGGGAGAAGACAAGGCAGGGTGTCGTGGGTCACCTAGTCTGCCCACAGCTTCTCTACACCTCAGCTGTGGTATCTGTGCTGGAGGTACGTGATATTGCCCAGCCTCCCTCATCCCTCCCTGGTCCAGGAACTGCAGGGGCAGAAGCAGCAGGGAGAGTCCTGTGGTACACAGTCTGGCTGCTTCCCATACCATGGCTGCAGAATCTCAGAATCTATACCAGGAGCACTCGAAAGTGCCTGGCCTCCCTTCTTGGCAGGGTGGTGGCAGCTGGGACCGTGCTGCTCAGGGATCAAAGACCTACAGGATTACAAGTCGGCTTGGGTGGTGCCTCTGCATTCTCCAGGTGGTCCTCTGTGTCAATGTGGACGTTCCGTGAATAGGAATGTAAAGGCCCATGGCAGAGGTGTGAATCCCTGGGCGTCTAACAATCACTCATCTTTTGTCTGCGTTAGAGAGCCTCCTCTGGCTCTGCACTGCTCCTGAGTCAGCCACTACTCAGCTTCCTGGCTTTGTTCTTCTCTGCTTTCTGTGGGTCCCGTCACTTCTCTTGTGAACCTCAGAATGATTTATTTAATGATCCACATGAAGAGTTAGTATTTACTTGATTTTATTTTCTCTGTGTGGGAGAGGTATGCACTAGCTACTTCTAGTCAGCCATCTTGAGCCAGAACCCCTATCCTTTTTTTTTTTTTGAGACTGTCTTGCTCTGTCGCTCAGGATGGAGTGCAGTGGTGCGATCTCGGTTCACTGCAACTTTCGCCTCCGGGGGTCAATCAATTATCCTGCTTCAGCCTCCGGGTATCTGGGACTACAGGCGACCGCCATCATGCCTGGCTAATTTTTGTATTTTTAGTAGAGATATGGTTTCGCCCTGTTGGCCAGGCTGGTCTCGAACTTCTGACCTCAGGTGATCCACCCACCTTGGCCTCCCAAAGTGCTGGGATTACAGGCGTAAACCACCGCTCCCAGTTCCTATCCTTTTTTATACTTTCCTCTGATTTACAGATTGTTAAAATTTTTGATACTTTCTTTTCCTTCTTTTAGAATTATTTCCTTTTGTGTCCTGCCAAAGATGTATTTGCTTACTCCTATGTCACAAAGATATTCTCCTATGATTTTATTGAGAGCATTACAATTTTATCTCAAAAGTTATGGACTATAATAATCCTTCTCCAATGTGTAATTTATGTTTGCTGCGAGTTAATGAAGCAGCTAGGATGTCAGGTATACACCCTGCGGTGATACACCATTGTGTATCAGGAAAAATTAGGACAGGGCACACACAAGAAGTTTAGGAGAAGAAGTTTAATAGGCAGAAGAGAAGAGAAAGAGAAACAGCTCTCTTCATAGAGAAAGGGGTTTTCAAGCGGGAAGGACTGGCTGGCAGGAAAAGCACCGGATTTTATAGTCCAGTTTGAAGAGGTGTTGTCTGATTTACATAGGGCTCACAGATTGGTTCACTCAGGTATGATATTTACATAATGCCCAAGAAAGGTTGGTCGTCCCACCCTAATCTTACTATGCAAATAGACTTTCCAGTTGATCAGGGCCAACTTGTCTGCTCCTTACAGGACACCTAAGGCTGAGAAAGAGAAGGGAAGGTGGAGCCGCCATCTTGAACATGTCTAGTCCCTAGTTCCTGCTGGTATTCACCAGTGCAAACTCCCTGCTTGCTTGTCTGTGTCTGCAGCTTGACTTTACAGGCTGTTCTTTGTTAGAAAATGATTTGGGGCTGCTTTTCATTAAAAAGAAAAGCCTGACGAAGACTCCCATACCCTTACTATCTGCCTAAGTGATATCTTCTTAACTCCTGTATCCATAAGAGTCAAGAAATTTTACCATCCTTCCTTCAAAATATTGAGTTAGTTTTATAGTTAGTATATAGTTAACTGTTTAAATATCATTTGTTTTAAAGATTTTATTTTCCCTGTTGAATTACAGTATCAGTATAGCTCCATTTCTGGACTCTGTGCTGTTGATCTATTTGCCCTATTTATGCCAATACTTTATTGTCTTGATCACTGTGGATCTATATTAATATATTAATCCCTAAATTTAGGCAGGGTATATCCTCCAACTTGGACCTTTATTATTTTATTTATTTATTTGCAAAATTAGTTAGGCTACTGTAAATCCTTGCCACCCCCTTGATACTTTTAATTTAAATTTTAGAATTAGCTTGTCTGTTTTATAAAGCAATTACTTGGGATATTGATACCTTAGGTCAATTTTTGAAATAATCTACATTTTTAATCCTTGCCACCCCCTTGATACTTTTAATTTAAATTTTAGAATTAACTTGTCTGTTTTATAAAGCAATTACTTGGGATATTGATACCTTAGGTCAATTTTTGAAATAATCTACATTTTTAATACTATTGAGTATTCTAATACATAAAAAAGTGTATATTCCCATTTCTTTGTTTTCTTTAATTTTTCTTAGCAACATTTTAGTGCAAAGATCTTGTGTTTTTTGATAAATTTCTTTTTACATATGTTATTTGACGTTATTAAAAGTAAAACTTTTAAAATTTCATCTCCCAATTGTTTTTTGCAATATATAGAAAGGCAAGACACTCTTGTATATTGATGTTGTACCAAGAAATCTTGCTACTTACTTATTAGTTACTTATTATGTCAGTGCAAAAGTAATTGCAGTTTTTGTCATTTCTTTTACTTTTCACCAACCTCATAGTTGCTTTGGAAATTAATAAGAATTTTCTACAAAGACAATCATGTCACTTACAAATAGACAGAATTATTCTTTCTTTCTGATATTCATGCCTTATATTTAGTTAATTTTTATTGTCTTCTTTGACCACCTAGAACAGCCTACAGTATAATTCACATGCATGATGTGTTACTAACCTTTAGGGGTAAAAGTTCAATATTTCATCATATAAATCATCTTGGTTGTATTTTTAGAGGCCTTTTTGTAGGTTGTAGGTTGAATAAAAGTTGCCCTTTTTTATTACCCATGTGGGTTGAATGTTTTTTTCTCAGACTATTGAAATAAACAAATGTTCTCCTCTATTTTGCTAATATGTTATTTATGATGGTTGTTTTTCAAATGTTAAGCCAACTTTTTATTACGCTGGTAATCCCAACTTAATAATATGTTGTCTTTCTATATGTGGTCGGATTCAATTTGTATTCAAGGTGTTTTTCAATTTATATAACCTCTTAGAATGACTTTTTCAAATTTTGGTATTACAGTTATGAGTGCCTCATAAAATAAATTGTAAAG
>NW_012101266.1:641191-643564 GCF_000951045.1 Mandrillus leucophaeus | reverse complement strand
TCCTGCTTCAGCCTCCGGGTATCTGGGACTACAGGCCACCGCCATCATGCCTGGCTAATTTTTGTATTTTTAGTAGAGATATGGTTTCGCCCTGTTGGCCAGGCTGGTCTCGAACTTCTGACCTCAGGTGATCCACCCACCTTCGCCTCCCAAAGTGCTGGGATTACAGGCGTAAAACACCGCTCCCAGTTCCTATCCTTTTTTATACTTTCCTCTGATTTACAGATTTTTAAAATTTTTGATACTTTCTTTTCTTTCTTTTAGAATTATTTCCTTTTCTGTCCTGCCAAAGATGTATTTGCTTACTCCTATGTCACAAAGATATTCTCCTATGATTTTATTGAGAGCATTACAATTTTATCTCAAAAGTTATGGACTATAGTAATCCTTCTCCAATGTGTAATTTATGTTTGCTGCGAGTTAATGAAGCAGCTAGGATGTCAGGTATACACCCTGCGGTGATACACCGTTGTGTGTCAGGAAAAATTAGGACAGGGCACACACAAGAATTTTAGGAGAAGTTTAATAGGCAGAAGAGAAGAGAAAGAGAAACAGCTCTCTTCATAGAGAAAGGGGTTTTCAAGCGGGAAGGACTGGCTGGCAGGAAAAGCGCCAGATTTTATAGTCCAGTTTGAAGAGGTGGTGTCTGATTTACATAGGGCTCACAGATTGGTTCACTCAGGTATGACATTTACATAATGCCCAAGAAAGGTTGGTCGTCCCACCCTAATCTTACTATGCAAATAGACTTCCCAGTTGATCAGGGCCAACTTGTCTGCTTCTTACAGGACATCTAAGGCTGAGAAAGAGAAGGGAAGGTGGAGCCGCCATCTTGAACATATCTAGTCCCTAGTTCCTGCTGGTATTCACCAGTGCAAGCTCCCTGCTTGCTTGTCTGTGTCTGCAGCTTGACTTTACAGGCTGTTCTTTGTTAGAAAATGATTTGGGGCTGCTTTTCATTAAAAAGAAAAGCCTGACGAGGACTCCCATACCCTTACTATCTGCCTAAGTGATTTCTTCTTAACTCCTGTATCCGTAAGAGTCAAGAAATTTTACCATCCTTCCTTCAAAATATTGAGTTAGTTTTATAGTTAGTATATAGTTAACTGTCTAAATATCATTTGTTTTAAAGATTTTATTTTCCCTGTTGAATTACAGTATCAGTATAGCTCCATTTCTGGACTCTGTGTTGTTGATCTATTTGCCCTATTTATGTCAATACTTTATTGTCTTTATCACTATGGATCTATATTAATATATTAATCCCTAAATTTAGGCAGGGTATATCCTCCAACGTGGACCTTTATTTATTTATTTATTTATTTATTTATTTATTTATTTATTTGCAAAATTAGGCTACTGTAAATCCTTGCCACCCCCTTGATACTTTTAATTTAAATTTTAGAATTAGCTTGTCTGTTTTATAAAGCAATTACTTGGGATATTGATTGGGGATGTATTGTACCTTAGGTCAATTTTTGAAATAATCTACATTTTTAATCCTATTGAGTATTCTAATACATAAAAAAGTGTATATTCCCATTTCTTTGTTTTCTTTAATTTGTCTTAGCAACATTTTAGTGCAAAGATCTTGTATTTTTTGATAAATTTCTTTTTACATATGTTATTTGACGTTATTAAAAGTAAAACTTTTAAAATTTCATCTCCCAATTGTTTTCTGCAATATATAGAAAGGCAAGACACTCTTGTATATTGATGTTGTACTAAGAAATCTTGCTACTTACTTATTAGTTACTTATTATGTCAGTGCAAAAGTAATTGCAGTTTTTGTCATTTCTTTTACTTTTCACCAACCTCATAGTTGCTTTGGAAATTAGTAAGAATTTTCTACAAAGACAATCATGTCACTTACAAATAGACAGAACTGTTCTTTCTTTCTGATATTCATGCCTTATATTTAGTTAATTTTTATTGTCTTCTTTCACCATCTAGAACAACCTACAGTATAATTCACATGCATTATGTGTTACTAACCTTTAGGGGTAAAAGTTCAATATTTCATCATATAAATCATCTCAGTTGTATTTTTAGAGGCCTTTTTGTAGGCTGTAGGTTGAATAAAAGTTGCCCTTTTTTATTACCCATGTGGGTTGAATGTTTTTTCTCAGACTATTGAAATAAACAAATGTTCTCCTCTATTTTGTTAATATGTTATTTATGTTGGTTGTTTTTCAAATGTTAAGCCAACTTTTTATTACGCTGGTAACCCCAACTTAATAATATGTTGTCTTTCTATATGTGGTCGGATTCAATTTGTATTCAAGGTGTTTTTCAATTTATATAACCTCTTAGAATGACTTTTTCAAATTTTGGTATTACAGTTATGAGTGCCTCATAAAATAAATTGTAAAG
>NW_012101266.1:618520-636664 GCF_000951045.1 Mandrillus leucophaeus | reverse complement strand
CTATATTAAGCTATTTTTATAATTAATACTTATTAAAATCAAGTTATTTTAAAATGTCATTTTCCAACTTCTTGTATTAATATTGAAATTTTGACTGTTATTTTATGTGGAACAGCTAATGCAAAAAGAAATTTTATGAAAATACAAACAAACTATCATCCATAATTTCAGACATATGGTAAAAGCACATTTTGCTCAGTGTTTCTTCAAGACAAATTGCTGATACCCTTAAAACTACATATCTGAAAATTACTTTCAGAGACTGCATAGGATAAATGCCTACAATATTAATGATTAATTGCATAGATGTGTATGTACTGTTCCATTTAATTATAAACTAAGAAAGAAATGAGAATGAGGAGGTTATAAGTCCAAAACGAGAAAGCTCTGTGGGCTTGATGCCATTACTCTAGAAAATAAATCCTGCCATACAGCACACAGAATGAACACAAGTTGGAAAATGTTTCTTGTGGAAGAAAAGCTCATTAAAGTAGGTTTGGATTACTTCAACAGAAGGTCCATGGAAGTGTTAACTGCCATGATCGTGAAGAATATTTCCCTGTTTCTTTTCCATTATGTGCACATCAAATTCTATGACTTTTGTTTATGGTCAATAACCAATTTCTTCTTAGAACACTGAAAGGTTACAACCTAGTTTGCTCAGAGTAATGAAGATTTACTGGAATGTGAGTCATCCTTATTTAAATTAGCCTATTGAGTCATCAATTTTCAGGGTCCCATATGTGCATTTTGTATTTATCACTGTCCTTTGGCTAATGGGTTCATATCATAGTTTAAGCCAAATGTCAATTTTAGTTTATAAGCCCCAGTTACTTCCACTGAATGTGCTCTTCATAAGAACCAGTATTACGGTTTTGTTTGTAGTAACTGAAGGAGAGATTCATCAGAGAGATATATGAGAAGAAATGAACAATTGTGCACTCAGTTGATTTTCAAGATTAGCAACAAATTTTTGAAATTAATTTTAAAGTTTCTTTCACATTTTTGAAAAATAAATGTTATATAAAATATTTAATAAAGCATATAGAAATAATAATCCTTACCATTGTCTTAATCACTGACAGTTTAGCATTCTAGTCATTTACTGTGTCAGTTCATAAACATCTAATGTATAAATTTCACCAAATATGTGTACCCTAATATTCCTTTAAATAACTTTTTACCTTAGTGCGCACACAGTTATTGTTTCAGAAAATACTATATGTATCACCACACTTTCTTTGGAATTTAAATCTTTTCTACCCATGTGTTTACCTGTGACTAAATTGTGACTTGGGCATTCAAGGTTTTCAATTTCTGGAATTTTCAAAGTTTTATCAACTGGGTAGTTACTGCAGTTATTCCTTACAAAGGTTGTTCTTTTAGTTCAGAAGTTTACCCTCAAAATCTACGTAATTATTATCAAAGAAAGCTGGCTTTTTCTTTTCTAAGTGCTACTATTATTATTGTTATTATTATTATGTTTAACACTGGCAATTCATACCCAGGCTTACCTGTGTAAGATTTTCTTCCTTGGTGAGTATTTGAAATGTTCTATTTTTCCATAGCCGTGTTTTCCATAGCTGTTTAAGCTCAATACTTTCATACCTGTAATTTGATAGAAATTATTGAGTTCCTTTTCAGTGTAAGGCATTGCACTTGGCATAAGATATGTAGGTAAAAAGGACATATATGTTCTCCATCCTTGTGGAACTATAGTAAAAATGCTAAGGAGTTCATTATACACCTAATTCGTTACATTGGTGAAAAGTGCTATGAAGTGCAAGTACAATATTCTATGAATGCAAAATAAGGTTTACCACCTAAGCATAACTAATTCATGACTACCACAATATTGTCAGTATACCAGCATTAATAAAAAACCATATGATGAGAGATATTGACTTGTCATTTTATGTTAAATATGGCACATGCATAATATGGATTATTTCAAAATTTAGCAAATAAGCCTTAGACGTATCCCAGTAGTTGTCTCTGTGCTAGTTATTGGAGATCAAAAGAAAATGAGGCTGAATATGGTCACTCATGCCTGTAATTTCAGCAATTTGGAGGCCAAAGCAGGAGGACTGCTTGAGACCAGGAGTTTGGGACCAGCCTGTGCAACATAGAGAGACCCTGTCTCCACAAAAATAAAAATAAAATTAGCCAGGCTTGGTAGTATGTGCCTGTAGTTCCGGCTACTTGGGAGACTGAGGCAGATGGATTGCCTGAGCCCAAGAGTTTAGGGTTACAATGAATTATGACCTTGCCACTGAACTCCCGCCTGGGTGATAGAGCAAAAACCACTGTGTCAAAAAAAAAAAAAAAAAAGATACTGTGCCTGCTTTCTAGAATCTCATTTAAAGACAAATTACACATATATACTATTTACACCAACACAATGTGGTAAGACCTTGTATAGAATAATGTATGCTATGGATGAAATTGTGTTTCCTCAAAATTCATATGTTGAAATGAAACCCAATGTAATGCTACTTGGAGATGCAAACTTTGAGAGGTAATCAGAATTAGCTGAGGTTGTGAGGATGGCACCCTCGAGATAGGATTAGTGCCTTTATAAGAAGAGACACCAGAGAGCTTCCTCTTACTCTCTGCCATGTGAGGACATAGCAAGAAGGCAGTTGTCTGCAAGCCAGGAAGAAAGTCCTTACCAGAACCTAATCATGCTGGCATGCCAATTTAAAACTACTAGCCCCCAGAACTGTAAAAAATAAATTTTTATTGTTAAAGCCACCCAATCTATGGCATTTTGTTATAGCCACCCAAGCTGACTAATAGGATGTAGAAACTATATTAGTAGCACAGAGGGAAGAATAATTGATGCTACTTAGAGCAATTAAAGAAGACTCCAAACAGGAAGATATATTAAAGCTCACCCTTGAAGGATGAATGTAATTTTACTACTAGAGAAGAAGATGAAAGGGCATTGTAAGTAGGAAAAGCAAGATCAAAGACAGAAAAATAAGTGATTCAAAGATGAATCCCAGAGTTTTACCTCATTAAATGAGGTTACTAGTAATGCCACCAACTGAAATAGAAAATAGAAAACATAAAAAGGTAGATTTTACTAAGTTATAACATGATACTAAATTTGACCAAGATGATTAATTTAGCTTTAAACAATTGCTGAATGTAAGTGTAGAAATAATAAGAGAAAAAATGAGAAAATCTGCTTTCAACATTTCATATATCTGTAGTGGATGTTATGTTTTCCTCTCAGATCTCCTCTTCAGGGCCAATGTATCTATCTGCTAACAGCTGACAAAATAACACAAAGATAAAGGATTTTCCTTCATCAAAAAGCTGCACTGTTTAAAATTATATTCCTTCTTGTGGTAAGGTGAGAAGATGAAGGAGGACGCCTGTGGACAACCGGGTGATACAGAGCTTGAAGATCTGGTATCTGGGCGATATACAACTGGCTGATGCAGGGCTTGAAGATCTAGCATCACTATCTTATTTTGGGACAACTCTAAAGGGTACCCCGAGTTCCAGAACTTTCTGTAAGTTGGCTGATTATTCAGCTGCAACTGCACTGTGGATCAGCTTCTTCTACTGCCAAATTCTGCCTTTCTCACATTCTTACAGGCAAAATTAGAAACACTGTTCAATTAACCTTCTCATTTCAAATCGCCATTTCCAGGGAACCCAGCCTAAGATGGTACCAGCATGAATTTCAAAACATCCATATGGACACCTGTTAGGCTGGCTAAGGAGGAAAACTGTTAATGTATGCAGAAGTTGCTGCAGAATCTGACCAATATGTGTCAATGTTCCATCATTAGATGAGCCTGTGGGCATTAGATTGCTGCTGAGAATCCTGAATCATAGGGAACAGAACAGAACAGGAAGTTAGGGAAGTCAGAGTTTATCAAAACGTGAGTATCATCCTAGGAAACAAAATGTAATGCATCTACCCTGTGAGATCATACTACTTTTCTTCTAGGATAGTTTTTGGAACATGAAAAATTGCTGACCCCAAATAAATTAAGTAGAAATGCTAGAGTTGCCAGGCAGATGGTGAGGAAAAAAAAGTATCAGATAAGTGGGCATGCTAAATTGAATATACAATGTAAGTCTAGATAAACTGCTGACAGTGTTGCATAGAAGTCCTAGAGGACACAAGAGATGCTGTTATAGAACTGAATGGTAATTATTAGAATAATTGGAACTCAAAATAATAAAGACAAGATGGTGGTGCTTAGCCATCAGAAGCAAGGTAAGTACAATGACTGGCAACATCTGAGCGGCAGACAGAGAAGTCTTTACTCACTTCTCTGTATGAAGACAGTTAACAGATTATGTCAGTCCTTGAGGAAAAATTAACAGGCAATCAACTCGGGTTTTATTTAATTTATAAAATCAAAGCAAATCAAAGACGGATGATCAGGAAACTTAGGAAAGCTGTCCACTGAAAAATCAGTTCTTTTCCCAAGTTCAGATCAGTCCATTGCTCAGACCATAACCTCATTGAGTAAAAGAGAGGGTAGGCCTATGATAAAGGGTAATTTTCCACTATGACAAATACCCTGTAGTAATTCTCCATACTTCACCAGAATGACCCACAAATGTTCATTATGGTAACCTGAGCATTGAGAAAGGAAAATATCTAGTCTTTCAACGATTGATATAAACATGGATGTAGTAAGGAGAAAAATAAAACACAATAAAAAGGAACCAGATAGAACCTCTAGGACCCTCTAGAAAATACATTTTATGTGTTTCTAAACTTTCTGCAGATTAAACATCCCAAAAGAATGATCAGGGCACTTAAAAAATACAGTGATACAAATTATCCATACAGAAGCACTAATAGAAAAAAATATTGAAAATAATTAGATATATGTTTATATTAACATTAAATATGTTCATTAAACTCTAAGGTAATCCTAAGAAGTTGAATAAGGGTGCCATTGAACTTCCAGAAAGGTGGTGACAAAAAATTGAAGGAAAAATGGGCTAACATTTTCTAAATTTGTTCACATGTTCTAGAAACTTCAACAAATTCCAATCAGGGAAACAAACAAAAGAAGCTGAGGCATGCAATTCAAATCTCATAAAATGATTGTTAAAGAGAAAACATTGAGAGCAATAAGAGAAAAAAGAGGGATTAAATACAAGGGAATAAACACTGACTTTTCATCCAAGCAATACAAACCAGAATACACTGGAACAACATCTTTAAATTCCTAGAAAAAAGCCTACCAACCTAGAATTCTGCTTTCAGAAAAAAGGATTATTCAGAAATGAGGTAAAACAAATACATTTTTGGAAAAAGAAAAGCTGGGAGAATTCCTCGTCAGAAGATTAGCACTTTAAAAAAGTTTAAGGAAAGTTTCTTCTGGCTAAAGAAACATTCATCAACAATTGTAGTAAGGAATGAGGTGTTAATAGTAGCTATGTGAATTTTTAAAAATTCTTTCATTTTTCAATTTATTTAAAATATATTTTCCTATTTAAATAAAAAATTATGTATCTGTTAGGTTTATGACATAAGTAGATGTAGCTCTCATATCAATAATGGTAAAAAGAAGAGAAAGGTGAAATAGAAGTATATGATTATGCATTTCTAACATTTATCTGAAGTGGAATAACATTACTTGTAGATAGAGTATGATAAGTTAAGATGCACATTGCAAACTTTGGAGCTCCTACTATATAAAATTTAAGAGTTATAGCTAGTAAGGACATAATAGAGAAATATGAATAATTAAAATATTTAAATAGTCAAAAAGAATGCAGAGTAAATGAACAAAAAATGTATGAGACAAACTGAAAATCAATAGCCAGATATACTTCCAAACAACCATATAAATAGATTAATTACAAATAATCGAAACTTTCCAAATAGATCCAGAGACTATTACACTTAATTAAAAGGCTAAATACAATTGTGTGTCATCCAGAAGAAGTACATATTATTTCATTATGATTATTATTATGATTATTATTTTAAGAGATAGGTTCTCAGTTGTGCAGGCTGCCATGCAATGGGGTGATCATTGCTCACTGTACCCCAAAATTGTGACTCAAGCAATCCTCCTGTCTCACCTTCCTGAGTAGCTAGGACTAGGAGAGTCCCATCATGCCTGGCTAATTTTTTATCTAATTTTTTATTTAGCAGGACTTTTTTTTTTCACTACAACTATGTAGTCAATACTAATGTAATATTAATTGGGAATAAAGGCCTGCTTTCAGAATTGAAATTGCTACCAGATTTAATAAAAAAAAAAATGATGTGTACACTTTTGAAGTCTGTGTAACCACTAGGAAGTCATTTTCAAAATATGCCTCCCTTCAATGTGAAATCAGGTGTATGGTAGGTCAAACACATCACTGTAGTCATTACTGCTTACTATTACATTGTAGTCAATGATAATGTAAAATTAGTTGGGAATATACATCATTATATTGATGATGTAGTCAATACTAATTCCTGTGGAATACAATGGGAAATTAGTTGTAGGATAATCATTTCAAATTGTTGTAGGATATTTCATCCTACAACTAATTTCTCATTTCCTATCTTGAGAAGAATAAAACTGTTTCTAATGCTGATGTTTCATATTCCTGGTTATTTTATGTAAGGAGTTCCAAGTAGTCAAAATATTTTATTCTATTTTTAGCACAAATAACCTGGTACATTATTATCCCAGAAAAATGTAGCCTGTTATCACATAAACTCACTCTTCTTTCACTATGTTTAAACTACTTACTGTACTTTCATACTTCCCATTAAAGAATGAGCTTGTATGCATATATCCCCTTGATTATATGATTTTTTAAATCGATATTTCATTTGGTGAATTTTCTAGCATTATATTTCCAAGTGTTTAGTTTTTGTTATGACCTATTTATTGGTTTTATTGATAGAAGAATTTTCTGCCATTTCTAAATAGCATTTGAAAAACATTTTCTCCAAATTATGCCTCAGGGATTGCGTGATAAATGAGTTCTTATAAGACCTTCAACTAAGTGGAAATTACAAAAAAAATACTTGGAAAATGTTTTCTGGATGTAAGAGGGGAGGCTTTTCTGTGTTCAAATGTAGTTACTTTGAAAAAACATCTCAATATCTTCAAAAGCATTAAAATCATAGAGGATATCTTAACTGAAAAAATTATATGAGAAATTTGTAACAAAAAATCTGCATATCTCAAACTTTTGAGAAATTACCCTTTGAAAAATTGATGGGTTGAAAAAGAAATTATAAAAGTAATTTAAATGTATTTTGAACTGAAAGGAAAGGAAAACATTACACATTGAACTTTGTTGGATGTACTGAAAATAGTACTTAAGAGGAAATTTTTAGCATCAAATACTTATATTAAAAAAGAATAACTGTTTCAAGTCAAAGATCTATGCATAGACCCAAAGAAACTAGAAAAAGAAGAAACAAATCCCAAAAGAGCAAAAGGAAAGAAACAATAATGATGAGGCTAAAGATAAATAAATTAGAAAATGGACAAATAATATAAAAGGTAGATCAAACCAAAAGTTAGTTCTTTGAAAATATTAAAATTCATTGTTAAATCCCCTGCTAGATTGATGAGAGAGACAGAAAGAGAAAGAGAGAGAGAGGGAGAGAGAGAGAGAGAAAAAAAAAAACCACACACACACAATTTGACAGTGATAGAATGAAAAGTCCTGCAGTTAAAGTATAGTAAAAGAGTAATTTAAATTAAGATTTAAAGAAAATACATTCAAGAATCTTTGTTACTTTGGGGCAGACAGAGATTAGTGAAACAGGGTACAAAACTCGCTAAATATAAAAGCAAAAATTCAATTAAAATTTTATCAAAAGTATACATTTCTGTTCTTTAAAACATACAGGGAAATGAAAAGGCAAACTACAAAATGTTAGATATTCTATATATAGATAGAAGGCAAATTGTATATGATATGTTGATTATTTTGATATGTATATTTGAGAGTGAGGATATTTGATGGATAGAGAGAAACCAAGGAAAATTCCCATAGTATGACTTAAGAACTATATATATACACACACATATACATATATAAATATAAAAACCCTTTTGTTTTTATATATATAAAACCATTGTATATAAATTTAAAACCCTTTTGTTATATATATATATATATATATTTAGGATATGTAAAGGGCAAAAATGTTACTAAACATTATGTTTAACATAACATAACATAAATGTTGTATTACTAAAATTCACAACATAAGACATCTTTTCTACTAAGCAGAGATAAAGATGCTTAACACCATTAGTCATCAGTGAAATGCAAATTAAAATTTCCAATGAGATATCACTACATATTCATGAGAATGGTAACAATTAAAAAGACTGAAAATAGCAAGTATTGGTGAGGATGTGGAAAAAGAACTTCATACCTTGCTAGTAAGAGTGTTTAACAGTATAACCACGGAAAAGAGTTTGTCAGCATGTATTCCAGCAATTTTGCTATTAGTTATCTACCTTAGAGAAATGAAAACATGTCTTCAAAAAGATTTGCATGCAAATGTTAATAGCATCTTTATTCATAATAGCCTTAAACTGTAAACAAACGAAGGATCCTTAATAGATGAATGGATAAACAAGCTGTGGTATATGCAAATAATAGTATACTACTCAGGGATAAAATGAAACAAACTATTTATACATAAAATATTGATGAATTTCACATTATGCTGAGCTACCTAAGACATTAAAGAGCATACACAATATTAATTCATGTAGAAATAATTCCAGAACAGGTAAAACTAATCTATAGTAGTAGAGAGCGTATCAGTTGTTTTCTGGGCCAGAGGAGAGCAAGTGTAAAATGCAAATGACAAAAGGAACAATTTGGGGGCTGATAGAAATATTTCATTGCTTGATTGGTGTGAGGGGGTATACAAACTCATCAACTGTAAACTTAAAATAAGTGGTTTTTCATGCATGTAACTCATACTTCGGTGATGTTAACTTTTTAAGTAGAAAAACAAATGGACCAAACACGATCGAGGTGGGACAAGAATTGAGGCAGGGAGGTTAGGTAAGGTACTGTGAATCATGCGAGTAGGTAATGATGGTTATAATAGAGGAAATGCAGGACAAGAAGACATTTGTGGGATCTGTCTAGGAAGCAAATTGCATATGATATGTTGATGATTTAGATATGCGTATTTGAGGGTGAGAATGATATACGCACTGATAGGCATGAGTGGGGCAGGAGAGGGCTCCCCGCCACCGCCCACTAGGAATGTCGGGTGATAGACCAGCAATTATTGCATTGTCTCTCTAAAAAGATAATTCAGCAGCCAGGGAGTGACAATCTCCTGATGGAACGTACTGTTATTTAAAATATTAATTGAATGCCGGCCCCAGGGAGAAGCAACTTCCTGGACATGGGTGTTAAGAGACAAAAATGGCGACGTATGATCTCCAGCTATAGGCCACCAGAAAAGGGAAGCCTCAGATGGGCATGTGTATTACTCCCTGAACACACTGCGGGTGCTGAACTCCAAAGGGCAAAGAAAGCACTGTGCATGCGGGAAGCCGACCCTAAGGGAAGAATCATGGGAAAGGGGAGAGCCTACAAACTCCAACGATCAAAGTTAAAATTCCCTTTTTTTTTTTTTTTTTGTCTCTCTTTCTTTGACCTTCAGGCTCCCACTTGGGTCTCTTACGAGTGAATTTTCCTTTCTTTCCTATTCTAAAGCCTTTTAAAATAAACTTCCACTCCTGTTCTGAAACTTGCCTTGATCTCTTTCTGCTTTATGCCCCTTAGTCAAATTCTTTCATCTGAGGAGGCAAGAATTGAAGTTGCTATGGACCCATAGGGATATACCACTGGCAGCTCCCGGTAACTCGAATCTCTGCCACCAATAACTGGCAGCTCCCGGTAACTCGAATCTCTGCCACCAATAACAAGAATATTTGATGGATAGAGAGAACTCGAGGAAAATTCCCAGTGTATGGTTTAAGAAATCAGGTAAGCTGGGTGCAGTGGCTCACGCCTGCAATCCCAGCATTTTGGGAAGCTGAGCTGGGTAGATTGCTCGAGCCCAGGAATTTGAGACCAGCCTTGACAACATGGCAAAAACCCATCTTTACAAAAAATACAAAAATTAGTTGGATGTGGTGGCATGTGCCTGTGGTCCTAGCATTCAGGAGGCTGAGGTAGGAGGATCGCTTGAGCTGAGGAGGTCGAGGCTGTTGTGAGCTGAGATTGTACCACTGCACTCCAGCCTTTATCCTGGGAAACAGAGTGAGACCCTGTCTGAAAAAAGAGAAAGAAACCAGATGGAGTTGTTTATTTAAAAATAGTAATAATAAAAACCCTAATTAGTCTGAGACAGAAGCTAGTTTGGTGGGTTGGGTCCTGTGGAGAATGAAGAGTTCTGTTTTGGTTGTATTAATTTTAAAATGATTATTGAACAACATTTAATAAATCAAATATCAAGTGTGTTGGATATAAGTCTGAAGTGTTAGGGCAAGTTTGAACCTTAAATTATAGATGTGGAAGCCATAGCAAACAGGTTGTATTTAAAGCCATAGGCTCACAAAATATTGCTAAGAAGGAAAGCATGTTTAAGGAAGATAATGGAACCAAGGACATTTTGTGGCTCAGAAGGAAAAAGGAACCCACAAAGGGCGACTGAGATAAAGCAGCTACAAGGTAGGCACTCAACCAGAAGCTTGTGGGGTTCTAGACACCAAGAAATGGGAGGGTTTTAGGAAGGGACGTGATCACCTATACGTAAAGGAATTGAAATGTCAAAATAAGATGAGGAAAGAGTAGTGACCACTGAGCAAACTTTTTGTTACCATGACAAGATTTTTCTCTGCTGGAAAGATAACGAAAACCTGATTATAGTGGATTTAGAAGATCATATGAGGTGACTCTAAGTTTGTCAAGATGGTTTACAATGAATTGAGAAGAAAGAAATGGGGCAGCAGTAGAAAGATGAGGCGGAGTTCAAAAGATGTGGAGGTTTTGTTTCAAGGGGAAAAAAATAATGCTTGTTTTTCAGCTGGTGTAATATTTTATAAATAATTGAGAAATTGTTGATGCGAGAAAGAGGTGTGTCTGAGGAAAGTCTCTGAGAAGGAGATAAGACAAAATCAAACCCCAAGTGGAGGAATTGGCATTTAATACCAAATTTCATTTTTGGGAAATACAGCATCTTATTAAGATAATGTATTATTATTGTCTATACTTAAATACTCATTTTAGAACTAAACCTTTCTGTAAAAAATAATCAAGATAAGATTTGGTTACAGTTATTATAATGCTTACCATTCTCTAATTCCTCTTTTAGGTTTAGCACATGTGCTTTTGCCAGTCATGCTTACCCTTCAGGATTAGCCTTGCCTTCATTAGAAAACCACTTCAAAATTAAAATAAAAAGAATGCAATTCTAAAGGTGTTACTGACTGAAGTTATTTTTATTGAAGGGAGAAAACATAGACAATTTTATCCTGATGGAAAGAATAGTTTCAGCCTAGCTACTAATGAGACTGTGAAACCAAAAGACACCACCTGAGAATTTGGTAGCAGCATCTTCTGTTCTAAATAACACAGTCCCTGAAAAATACACGGCTACAGAAACAGCCACTCCTAGTCCTTTGATCTGCAGAGCATAGGGCCCTATTAGATGTTGTAAAACTGCACACACAGTTACTAATGAAAAGTTGAATTTGTATAGTCAGTTCTTTAGGAGCCACTAACAACTATTCAGAGCTAATGACACTTTTCATATACTTTGGTAAGGAGGGGGGTCAGTAAATGTTTAAAGGTCATAGTACGAAGTGAGGAAAACCAGCTTGGATGTTGAAATCTTATGAAACAAAGATGTTTAACATTTGAGAAGAAACCTCAAGACTGTGAAAGCCTGAGGTCAGGTTGTAGGAGAAAGTCAAAGAGGAAATTATTTTTTTAAACGCTGGCATTTAAGATTTTAATGTTTTCATTGGCATGCCTTCCAAATATGTGAGAGGGCCTTCCACTCTCCCTGGAAGATTTTGGAAGCCTGGGGCTTTTCCTTGCTCCTTTTCCCTACTCCTCTATACACAGATAATGCTAAACACGTTAATATTAGTTAGACTTCTTTAGCTGCAAGTAACTGAATACACCAAATGTGGTTTAAACAATGAGAAATATAAGCTGCAAGTAACTGAAGATACCAAAAGTGGTTAAACAAGTCCAGAGCTGGGATGCGAAGGGCCTGTGTCGGTCTCTCTGGTAGTCTCTTGACCAAAAAAGGGGAAACTGCTGGCATTGTGCTTCACCTGGTAGTGACCCAAACCAGGAACCAAGAGGTCCCTACCTTAGCTCTCCCTTTCTTAATTATGAGGAGAAAGCAATCCCTGAAGCCTCTGATTTGACTTTTCTCTTTCTCTTGTTTTTCTGTCACATGACCATGTCTAACAAATCATTGATAAGAGAAATAGAATTATTACGATTGGCACAGACTAATGAACATTTGCCCCTTGGGGAGAGGGAAGCCCCATAAAGATACATGAATGACTAGTTACTACATAAAGCCAGGGTTCTGTCAGCAAGGTAGAAGGGATAACTAGTGACTATTCAGAAGATAGGGCAATGCATGAAACGTGATGAGCAGAGTAGCAGGTGCGCAGAAGCATTTAGTAAATATTACCTGCTATTGTTGCTTCATCAGAGCCACTCTGATGGGAGATAAAACAAATGACAGCAGCATTACACTAACCTTACTCCAGACCGCATACTCTGCCCTACAACCACTCTGTTATTAAATAGTATACTTAACCCTTAATTGTAGTTTTAATTTCTTTCCTTTACTCTAAATCCTTTTCCTTTGTCATCCTATTTGTCTCACCCAAGCAGCAACCAATCAGTTATGTCTCCAGCCTTATCCTCTTTCAAAACAGTTGTACATTGTTGCCAGATTATCTTTCTTAAGACAAATCTGATCTTGTTGCTGTCTTCCTTCAGAGTCTCTAACAATGCCACATTTACAAAATAAACGGAAGACTCACACCTGGGATTTCTATTGTCCACAAAGAATCACTGAGTCATTTGCTCAGATCACTTCCAAGGGAACTGAGAAGGGCTGACTCCTCCCAGAAGCGGGAGAAGACAGCCTATTGGCAAACACAGGTGGGACTGCTGAAGTGATGCACTTTCCAAGTTATTCCTGCTGCCGAGCTGCTGGAAGTTTGGTTAGCAAACATGTTCCAGCTGTTTTTTTCAGCTGTGGAGAGCTTCCTTGTTCAAGGCTATGCCCTTGCGGAGGGAGCCCATATTTAGTGACTGAGGGAGGTAGGAGTATAAAGGCCTGGCCACTTTAGCCCATGCAGTAAGGCTCCACTTTCTATATGGGTGGCTGAGGTTTTGTCAAGCTTCTCTCTCAGTTTGACTTCTTTCTCTGCTCTCTCCTGTTTTCTGTTTCCTCTTTTCATAGGTATTAATCCCTTATAAATATTTTGAGCCACCTGTCCCTCTACATCAGCTTCCAGAAATCTCAACCCTCAACAACTAGTAATTTCTACCAGAAATTCCTGTAACTCTGAACTCTTTCTGCCTTGATTATCATTATCTAAGCTGCTTTTCACTCTACCCAGAAAAAATTACAGTCCCCTGGGTTTGTCACCATAAATTTGCAGATAAAAATACGATTATTTTTTTAATACTTACATGCTGCTGAGTGCTATCTTTCTCTTTTGCTCTCTCACTCTCTAAGGTGTAAATAGATTGAGTAAACAGTTTCTTAGAAGAAAAGTTGTCGGCCTAGGTTCTATAGTTATTAAACCATGAAACACAAACTCACATCCTTCTGAATCATTTAAAACTTTATAGCCTGTTCCCTTTATACTTTTGTTAAATTGCTTGAAACACCTGTTCTCCTTTTCTTTTAGAGACTCAATGGTACTCACCTGTCATTATCCACGGCCCTTCCATGGGCTGCCATCCTGTGTTGATCTTATAGCTACTATAGTACACTTCTTCATGTATCATGGTACTTTTATTCCTGCATTATCATCCTGTATGCTTATCTGGACTTACTAATGCCCTGGAATTTCCTAAAATTTAAGGCCTGTGTCTGATGCAGTTATACTTTACCTACTTTTAAAAGAGATATTGAGTGATTTGGTGCCAGTACATATTAAGTACTATAAAAATGCTCAGTGAATTAATAAAACTCTTTTCTCCTCCTAGTTTTACACTTACCATACCATCCCAAGGGACTCAGTAAATGAATAAAAGATAGTGACATTGCCAGAATGTGGGTAATGAACATCTGTGAGTCTAAAAGAATTTGATTTATTAAAGATTTTTTTCCAAACTCTGATATTTGGTTATACTCATGGCTGACTGCACAGTGAAATATAGTACTGATGATTTGGGAAGAGCAGAGATATCTATCAAATAAAGAACTCTTCCTAGAAAGAACTACTTTCTGGTTGGATAGTCACTTGTTCATTTGTTCATTTGGTTCAATCCGTCATTCAGAGGTTGCGATGTACAAGATCCCTTTAGATATTACTATTTTGGTTAGACAAGATAATCACATTCAAGGGGGGGGTGTGTGTGTGTGTGTAACAAGAATTATGACATGAGTATTAATATTTTTGTTCCCTTCCTAACCCCCAAGTACTATTTCCCATGATTTTCTTTGCGTAATAAGCAGACAAGGGATAAACAATGCTGATGAAAATCTTCCATGAGATAGGTGTGTGTGGGGAGGAAGAAGGGGCTATAAATATCTATATGTTGATTTTTTGTGACTGTTACATATATTTCTGCATAAGATGCATATTTCTGGCTCATGAGGTAAGTTGATGATACAGTTTTTTGAGTTTAATAGCTCCCATTTGCAGGATGAAGAGTGCAGCAATTAGCAAACTTACTGGGGAGAACGAGTGAAATCAGGAAAAAAATTCAACCTACAAGGGCGTCACTTTTTATTTCATGATATTAGTGTCACTGTGCAAGTTACTCTCAAAACATAAAGTGAGAGGAAAACATAAGGGCACAGTATTTTAAAATTATGATTGGATGGCATGATGACATATTGCATAATTAAAAGTGTATTAGGGTTTGGAGGGTATGAAGGAATGTGTATTAGTCAAAAGACCCTGGAGAGCACCTACTAGCAGAAATACCCATAGAATTCAACATGTGAAGGTGCTTATATTAAATTAGAATACATTGATAATAAAATGCTGAAACTTGTTTATATTCACTAACTTCTTTGCTATAGACTATAACACAATATTTGTGTTCTCCTAGGATTCATATGTTGAAACGAAATCTACAATATAATGGTATTTGGAATAGGATCTTAGGGAGGTGATTACATTATGAAGATAGAGCCTTCATGAATGGGATTAGGGCCTTACAAAAGAGGCTCCAAAGAGCTGCCCTTTACTTTCCACCAGCAAGAAATCACCGTCTATAAACTACGAAGCAGGCCTCCAGTAGACACTGAATTTGCCAGGGTCTTGAAATTAGGCTTTCTAGCCTCTAGAACTAGAAAAAACAAATTTCTGTTGCTTATAAGACACCCAGTCTAGGGTACTTTGCTAGAGCAGCCTGAATGGACTAAGACACTTCTCTACCAGGGATCTACCAGGTCTCCATAATCCAGGACCTAAAGGGTTAATGCTTGGTCCAGCAGGGCATCTCCAGGACCCTACATCAGTGTCACCATTATTCTTTCTGATGGTGGGTGTCATGCTGAGCATTACCCCAATGTGCATGTATATTTAAAAATGTTAAGCAGCAAAAATCTTGGAAATATTATTAAATTAAATATTAATATAATACAGCCATTTTGGTGTCTTTTCAGTATATTTTGAGTTCCTAAGGTAGAAATTGATAAATTCTTTAAATCTTGTTTGCCTACTGTCTTTTCTACTAGGCCTCATGTCTCTAAGGCCTAGAGCTACCCTTATCGTCACAGCAGCTCATACAATACATCTCGGTTGTCTTCTTCTGTTTTATTTTAGAAGCTTAACCTTAAATGACCTTACTTCATATCTTCTCTTATCTGGCAGAAGCACTTTCTGTCAAGAGGTTCTACTTTTCCTGAGGTGCTTAGTGACTCCTGACAATAATCATTTTTCTTCTGAATGGATAGAGATAAAGAAGAAGACAAACACCTGAAAAAGACTTCTTATTGATTTTAAACCTGGGAACAAATGATAGTTTGCAGCTTAACAATCAAAATCAGATTCTGCTTCTGCAAACAAATTTTTCCAATTTAATGGGCAGCTGACCCTGATGATTATAGTTATAGTATAGCATGGTTTATTTACTTAGGGTCTTGGAAAATTTATCAACTAATAACATTAGGTTGTATAAAGAATTTGAGAGGCCTTATATTCTTTTGTAATGTGAGTGTTCACAACATAAATACCATTCTGTGGTCAATGAGTACTTATAAATAGATAAGTATTTAATGTTTGATAATTAGTTAAAAAAAGAAAACTATGACAAAATCCATTAATCCTAAGTGTACAGTGTTATTTAACTGTAGTATTGTCTAGATAACAAATGAAAATTATGCAAATAGGAGAAAATAAACTACTCTACAAAATAACTGCAATAGAAGATTATAATATTCCCCATGGAACAGTATTCCATTAAAAATCAGAAAATATGCTTTTTATCAGTGGCTGTATCAGAGAAGCTGCCGTTAATCTACAACAGTGATGCCAACAAAAACTACACCCTCCAGTTAGGCAGTTAATTGATGTCATTAAATAAAGAGGGAATGCTTTCTAGCACTTTTATTTGATTCCTTATGGCTATGCAATTTGAATAAAACAATCTTTCTTATTTTCCATGTAAAAAATACACATACAATGTATATGCAATTTGAAATACAAATGTGTATACTTTTCATTGAAATTATTTTCAATGAAAATAGCCCTCCCTTTGTCCAGTATAGAAGTTAACAAGCATGCCCTACAAATAAGAGTCACTAGGGGAATTTGATGTTTTGGCAAGTTAAATGTTATAAATAAAATTCACTTAATTTTAGGAAGCCTATAGAAGCCAGCACATAGTTTAATGTCAAAATATGGCTACTTTCCCTGCTGTGACAGCCTTTTCATTCTTCAAGACCCTTAAAGTGTATAAACCACCAAGTGCCTCTCTCTCCTTTCTGGTCTTTCTCCTTCTCTTTCTTTCCATCCTTCTTCCACCCATCCTCCTTTCCAATTATCTCTCCTTCCTTCAAACTAATATCAGGCACCTACCATGAGTTCAGCAATGTATTTGTCCATCTTCATGCTGCAGTAAAGATATACCCAAGACTGGACAATTTATAAAAGAAAGAGGTTTATTGGACTTACAGTTCCACATGGCTGGGGAGGTCTTACAGTCATGGCAGAAGGCAAGGAGAAGCAAGTCACATCTTATGTGGATGACAGCAGACAAAGAGAGAGCTTGTGCAGGGAAACTCCCATTTTTAAAATGATCAGATCTTGTGAGACCCATGCACTATCATAAGAACAGCATGGGAAAGACCTGCCCCCATGATTCAGTCATCTCCCACTAGGTCTCTCCCACAACATATGGGAATTATGGGAGCTACAAGATGAGATTTTGGTGGAGACACAGAGCCAAACCATATCATTTCACCCCTGGACCCTCCTAAATCTCATGTCCTCATATTTCAAAACCAATCATGCCTTTCCAATAGTCCCTCAAAGTCTTAAATCATTTCAGCATTAACTCAGAAGTCCACAGTCCAAAGTCTTATCTGACTAAGGCAAGTCCCTTCCATCCATGAGCCTATAAAATCAAAAGCAAGTTAGTTATTTCCTAGATACAGTGGGGGTACAGGCATTGGGTAAATATAGCCATTTCAAATGGGAGAAATTGGCCAAAAAAAGGGGGACTACAGACCCCATGCAAGTCTGAAATCCAGCATGGCAGTCAATTCTTAAAGCTCCAAAATGATCTCCTTTGACTTCAGGTCTCACATCCAGGTCATGCTGATGCAACAGGTGGGTTCCTATGGTCTTGGGCAGCTCCATCCCTGTGGCTTTGTAGGGTACAGCTTCCCTCTTGGCTGCTTTCATGGGCTGGCTTTGCAGTATACCATCTTTCTCCTGGCTATTCCAGGTGCACAGTGCAAGTTGTCAGTGGATCTACAATTCTGGGGTCTGG
>NW_012101266.1:602241-617050 GCF_000951045.1 Mandrillus leucophaeus | reverse complement strand
CTTGGGCAGGAAGATTGCTTGAAGGCAGGAGTCTGAGGTTAGCCTGGGCAATATAGTGAGACCTGGTCTCTACCAAAAAAAATAAAAATAAAAAAAAATAAGAATAATAATAAAATAAAGGCCTAGTCTGGTAGCACACACTTGTAGTCCTAGCTACTGGGGAGGTTGAGGCAGGAGGGTTGCTTAAGCCAGTAATTTTGAGTGTGCAGTGAGCTAGGGTTGTGCCACTGCACTCCAGCCTGGGTAACAGAGTATGACCCTGCTTCTAAAATGATACATACATACATAAAATATAATAAAGATTTCCTATACCTTTCTCCTCCCAAATAAAAGAATGTCCTTCCTCTTTAACCTATCGAGTAAAATCAGAATATCCACTGCTAGTTTGCAAAGGCAGCTGATGGAGTCATGATGCACCTCACAGACAAATATTCATATTATTTTTAACTGAGTTGAATGTTTACCCTTAAAGGGGGTATCAACCTGTAGAAATCATGAGATCTTGAGTGAAATAATAAAGCATATTCTTGAGGGTGTGGACCTTGGGAAAACGGTTTGTGAGTGTCATTCATGGTCGAGCTTATGGGTGCCACTCAACACACACATTGTACTCTGCATAGCGCAGAGAGAGAGAGGCTTTGGGAAGCAGGTTTGTCCTTTGGTTCATTACCAGTGTGGCTATTTACTAGTTATGAAGAGGTGAGAGCCTCAGGTTTTTCATCTGAACTCAATAAAGAGAATCAAGTCAGCTGTAATTTATAAGGTGTTGTAAGTCAGTAAGTCTATTATAATTCTTAAGCTATGCATACCTTAAACTTCTCTATATGAAGTTGTCTAAAATCTACTAACTAGGAGTTGGAGCCTTAGCATATATTGTTTTCATTTCTCAGTGTCTGTCCTTCCTATTTTTTTCTAGTATGTATGGCTGAAGAGCAGAGGCATGCTTGAGCAGGCTGGTCTACCTTGGAAGAGCCAATTGTGCATATCTCCTCCCAAATTCACGTTTCAACGTGATCAAATTGGTAGCTTGAGACAAGCCATGGTGAAAGTATTTACACTATGGAAATTAGCAAATGCTACAAAATAAACTGTTTTTTGTTCTGGAAACATTCGCTAGCCTACCAGTGGCGAGAAACAGAGATGTGCCTCTTCTAGTCCCAATAACAGCATAGGAAACTGCCAGTCCTGAGTCGCCATGCCCTCATGGCTATGTCTTACTGCTAGGAGGCAATAGTATCTTCAAATCCATCCCAAACCCAGCTCCACCTTCTGATGAGGGCAGCCTTAACATTCCTTTTATCTTGACTAAATTTTAAAACAGGCTTCTTCCTGACTATAAACCCCTTATCTCCCTTTCTTTAGAGCATTGACTTTAGAAAACTTATTCTGAATCATTTCTCTGCCCCTTTGTGATGTGCATTTTCTCCTAGCCTCTTGCTAGTTTTACAACCCAGCAATGTCTTTCTCAAGGACATAGGAGCTATCTCTTTGAAAAACAATCAACAAGAAAGATGGGGTCCCTCTCTCCCAGTCTCTGAGGGAGGGTAGGAGCCTAACTTTCATAAGCACTAATTAGTAAACACAGACGTACTAATCACATTGAATAGCTCTCCTGTGACCCTAAAGGCCTTCAGGACTTTTCCAGTAGCTCACTGGAGTGCTTAAAAACTCTCCCACCTTTTATTTTAACAAAGCTGAGTTCAATCTTTCCCCTCTTACTGCAACAGTCTTGGATAAAGTCTTTCCTTGCTTACCTGGTACAGTTTTTCTTTGACACTTGCCTACTCCCAGTTTATTTGCAACACTAATCTGTTGGTTCACTCCTCTTAAAGTGTGTGTTTCAAATACCACTTCTAACATGAGGTGATTCGTTGCTGTCAAGCTCTTTGCTCATGTATTAGATATTCTTACTTTGTTTTATGATTAGAAAGAAGGCAGATTGATTTTATAGAGAACCCCAGGTTAGTTTCATTGGTGTCATTGAAAATGAACTTACTCATTTGAATTTTTGTAAATACAAAAGCACTATTTGCAAAGTATATATTTTTTAAATAAAACAAATAAAAAAATAAAGTTCTTCCCTTTTAGTTCTTCAAGCTTTTATCCATTTCTGCAAGTCATGCCACATAGCTGTGCTTTATGAGAGGCAACCAACCATTGTTATTTAGCAGATTCTCTGGGGCAGTGAACTCCGTGCTCTTGCCCAGAATTAGCATAAGCAAAGTCAGTACATTCCTGGTTGCCAGGCACATATGCACCTTCACAACCACCAAGGGAGGCATAGCGCAGACCTGCCTAGTAGTGCTTCAACATATTTCACTTGTGTGCATATTGCTTTACCAATCCCTTTAAAATGTAAATTTTCTTCTTTAATGTTTAATATTTATGCCTACTGCTGCTTTCTCATTAAATTATCCCTTCACCTTCTCACCAAGGTGTGACTCTGTGGATTGCAGACCAGTTGCCAGGAAGTTTTGTAGAAGCTGCGAACAGCTTACTTTCTCTGTCTCCTTCCTTTTTACTAGCTATGGCCTTCATGGCTGAGAATTGCTTCTGAAGCAGCTCAGGCCAACAGATAAGACTGAGCGTTTCACAAAAATGAGTGTCAGTCTCATGATGGTATTAAGAATTGTGGGTTCTTAGAACACTTTCTCTTTCCTCACCTGGCTTTGAAATGTAATTTGATATAAATTTAGTGATTTCCGGGTACATCTATCACTATCCCCAAACAAATTGGGGTTTCAAGTACCCCTCAATTATCAGACTACTGGACAGGGCCCAGAATCCACCTATCTCAGGGAACTGTAGGTTCTAATTATTCCTTATTTCCTCCACACTTTGACTCTTTGCTGCTCTTTGCTGACCTATGCCATCTTCCTACCCCCCATGCCAATCAAATCTTTGGCTATCATGGTAGTAGACTCCTCATCTTTAAAATTTATTAAGGCTCTGATTTAGGCTCTTTTCTTTTGCCCCTAAAATATCAAATTTATTTTCTCTACTTATGAAATCATTACCCTAAAGCAGATCCCACAGTTCAGGTGTTCGAATGAAAGAAAGGCCAAGTATTACAGAAAAATTAAGGGGATCTGATAATATTTCAAAATATCATGCCACCATATGCATGTTGACATAAATACTTTACCTATGTGAGAGGAGTTTTGGTGTAGATACTATCTATCATTATCTTTAAGCAAAAGCCCACTTAGAAGATATAAAAGCTTTCCCCATTTATCTTCCTAAACCCCAAATAAAAAGGAAATTGATTTGGCTAGGGATTAAAAACAACAAACACAACACTCACTTTACCCAGGGTTGAATTCCATTTGCAATAAATTCTTTTTTGCCAAGAGCACTTTTGGATTTGCAAACATACATTATAATTTAAATCTGACATAGTCAGTTTTAAGCATTATTTGAAATGCAGACAGGAGGTAAGTAAGCACTCACTGGAGTTTTTCCTATGTGGAATGCAGGAAGGATACGACCACAAAGCCACCTTCATCTTCCACAGTATACATTAATATCTTTCAACTGAAAATACTGCATATTTTGCTAATTAAAGAAGACCTTTAAGTTAGTATTCCCTTCATGAAATGAAAGACTGCCCTGCCACTTTACATATACATATATATATATACTATTAAACTAGTTATTTATTATTATTAAGTCAGTTGACTATCATTATTAAGCAATTTATATAAGATTATTTCCAACTGCATGCTTACTTCCAAAATATGAATAAAAATCTTTTATCGATGAAAAGAATAGGAAATGTTTACATGATTCTTGTCCACAGTGCATTTTTGTTCAGAAATCATGAGTTGAAGGTTTCTATTCAAAAATCAAGAGCAGAATGGACTTGCAAAGCTTTATTGGGAGGGGAAGAGGAAGCCCTCATTGCTTGTCCCCTCCTTTCTTTGTGTTCTGAAAATTTTGACTCAGTGCAATGAAAATAATCAGAATGAAACCTAGCCAAAAGGCAAGTCATCGCAGATTCTGTCAGGGTTCCACCACTTCCCTCCAGTGTCCTCCCTCATTTTCTTTAGAATATTGTTAAGCTTTAAGACCTGCTAATAGAATCTATGTCAAATAAATTTTATTGGGAAAGAGATTTTGAGGTGGAATAAAATTATATTATTTAATCCTCTCAAATTCTGAGTGATTTACTTTAATCTGGATTAACAAAAATGCCTGAAGACCCTAAAAAATTGCATAAGATTTCATCTCAAAAAAGCTCTTCTCATATGTAAAACCACTATGTAATAGAGAAGGAGTTTTAACTCAACACTCTTGAAGCTGAGAAAAAATCAGTTTATGTGCCCTCATACAATTTTCAATCTTCTTATGGCTTTCTGTTAAGTCTCACTCAAGGCAAGATTCTGTATTGCTAATAAGCATTCCCAGTAATTTAGAGAATTGACCTCATATTTCCTCAAATAGTATTCATTGGTATAAATAAAAATTGTTTTTCTGTTCTGTTTTCCCCCCAGTTTGCAGGTACACATCTTGATATATTTCATTTCGAGAGTTCTTAGGAGAAGCCTCAAAAAATAGGCAATCCTCATCCAGAGAAGTTAAATCTATTTATTTTTAATGACTTTGGAAGTTTTGTTTGGTGTAGTTTGAATAATAACATAGGCCATGTGGCACATTTGAAATGCACCTTATGCCTTTAGGAGCACCGCATAGAGAAGGGCAGTTGTCTTCCAGTGCAGGTGAAATGGAGTTATAATTAGAGAACAGAGTGACTGTTAATGGCAGGAGATATAGTGTATAGATCATGACACCTTGGATACCAAAACTAAAGATTTTTCTAATACAATCTGAGGTTGTAATGTTTCTAGGTCACCAATAGCAAAAATTTGCTATTTATTTATTTGCTATTGTATTTATTTAGCAATGGTTAACAGTTTTCCTGAGATACAACCAGTAGGCTACCTACTGATTAGTAAAATCATCCCAAGTACTACAGGTTCAGTTACTTGGTAAGTTACATAAGTTCCCTTAGCCTCAATTTACTCATTCATTAAATAATGGCTCTGAGTAAGCATGTAATAATCAGCTGTTGTTGACCAAATGAATGAGCACCTACCTTACTAACAGACAGGTATTAATAGGACTAAAGGAGATAATATGGTATAATGTAAATAAATGTTTAATCATGTACTTGGCATAAAGTAAGCACTAATTTCACATTAGCTTCTTTTTCTCTTTTCCACAAAGTGTTTTCACATTCATTATCTTATTTAGGTCATGTAATTTATAGTTGTTTATGCAGAGTACTGTATATATTATTGATACAGCAGGGGGCAAGGAAGTGCTGGGTAGAGAAGGGCAGGAACCCTGGTGAGGGCTCCTCCACCCTCGGGTCTGTGCCCACAGACCTAAGTGAGGACAGGCACTCCTGTTTTTGCACACAAATGTTGCACTTTCCAAGACCATTCTGGCCCACCACACTCCCGATCCTGTACCTACAAAAACCTCAAGACCCTGGTAGGCATGCACACAGGTGGGCGGACATCAAGCAGAGTAGAGGAACAGAAGAGCACACCTACAGGCACCAGCAGACATCAACAGGTCATTGACAGTGGGACAGTGTGGAATTTAGTTGGGGGTGGTCGGAGGAGAGTCCAGCCACTGGGCGGCCCGATGCTGGGGAAAGACCACCATCCCACTCCATCCCTCTTCTAGCTTCCCTATGCACCTTGATGAGAGCTACCTTTACTCAGTAAAATCTTGCAGTGATTCTCCAAGTCCATGTGTGATCCTTTCCAGTACAGGAAGGCAAGAACCTGGGATACAGAAAGTGCTAGTCCTTGTGATAAGGCAGAAGGTCTAATTGAGCTGATTGACACAAGCTGCCTGCAGATGGCAAAACTGAAAAAGCACACTGTAACACAAGCCCATTGGGGTTATGTTACAACCTCAACCTGAGACACTTCCATGGGGTTGGAGCCCAAAATGCTCCCCACAAACTGCCTGACTGCCTGCTCTCCTTAGGGGTTTGAGCAGAGGGGCACTGAAGAAGTGAGTCACACCCCTGTCGCATGCCCTGCAAGGGGGATAAGGGAACTTTTCCCGTTTCATTATTCCCATTTAAAAATGAAATGGTGAAATTCAGGCAAGCTAACTGGCTTTCTAAGGCCAATGTGGCCAGCAAGTATGTGAGCCTGTGGTAAAACCCAGATCTTTATGGTTCTGTTTCAAGGCTTAACTTTCATTCCTGCCACTACTGTGAGTCTGTTCCACTTTTGGGGTCCAATTTTATCCTCTTTAAATTAGAGTAGTTGAAGTTGGTGGGCTCAGTGTCGGTTAATTTCTGGCCACAAAAAAGATGTGTCACAATCAACTACACATTCTCGGTGGCATATAGTGATGTGCATTTGCCTAACTCACAAATCTGCAGGTCAGCTGAGGGTCAGCTGATCTAGGCTGAACACTTCTGTGGATGGCTCTGCTCCATGTGTCTCTGTTCTCCTCCTGGGAGACCCCAGGCTTATTCTTCTCATGTTATGGCAGGTGTAAAAGAGAGCAGGTACAACAGCACAAACTTCTGTTAACATTCCATTAACCAAAATAGATCATTTGACAAACTCAAAAGGGATTCCTCTGTTTCTTTCATGTGAGGAGGAACTGCCACATCATATGGCAAAGAATGTGGATTAGGGGAGAGTGATAAATTGAGGATGCTAATGTAATGTACTTAAAGTGTTAAGATTTCTTTTAGTTCTAGCATATTTTGATTTTCTTCCAATTAATTTGTCTGTCAGAGTCTCTTCCTCATTTTCTTTAGTAACGTTTTTCAAATTGCCAAGGGCAAACGCGATTTCAGTGGAAGGCAGAAAACTCAGGTCAATTTGCCATTCTGTGATTTGTGTGTGTGTGCATGTGGGTGTGTGCATGTGTACGTGTGTGAATTAATCTTGTTCAGGTTCTCTGAACATATTGTTCCAGAAAATGATATTTAATTATAGTTTCACATGAGGTTGGAATACTACATTCTCTTCATTGTATATATGGTTTCAGGGTTCATACAGATACAGGTAAAAAGTAGAACACAGGGGCCAGGCGCAGTGGCTCACACCTGTAATCCCAGTACTTTGGGAGGTGAGGTGGGCACATAGCCTGAGGTCAGGAGTTTGAGACCAGCCTGGCAAATATGGTGAAACCCTGTGTCTATTAAAAATACAAAAATTAGCCGGGCATGGTGGCAAGCACCTGTAATCCCAGCTACTGGGGAGGCTGAGGCAGAAGAATTTCTTGAACCTGGGAAGTGGTCATTGAAGTGAGCTGAGATCACACTACTCCACTCCAGCCTGGATGACAGAGTGAGGCTCTGTCTCAAAAAATACAAAATAAAAATAATAAAAAATAAAAACAGAACACAGGGACAGAATTAAGATACTAGTCGCACAATATAGAGACTTTGGTTTGAAAAGTATATTAAAAGGCTGAGGAAGTGGGGAAGGAGCTGTAACAGAATGCACAGGGGCACTTCTGTCAACTGACCACAGACCTCTGCTCAGATCACTTAAGAAGGATCTCTGTTTAGTTCCAACATTCAGCCTCCTTTATCTCAGTAGCTATCATTGAACTGCCTATTTTGTAAACATCGTTTTTCTCTTTATTTCTAGATAGTTGATCTTCGTGTTTTTTATCTTCAATATTTTTTAAACTATAAAAACAGGAATTACTATTTAAAAACATTTAAGCAATGCAAGAAATACACGTAGGGGAGCATTAAAGTCATTTTTGTATTTGATGTTCTTAGAAATAATCACTTCAGCTTATTTACTTTTAAGGATCTTCACTGACAGTCCCCATAGGGAAACAGATACAAATAGCGAATATAGAAAGCGATAATGATTCCAGATTCTAATGTCGGGAGGTGGACAGAGGGAGGACATTCAATTGAGCCTATGCTGTGTTCATCCTACCATTCAGGCATATTTGGAAGACTAGTGATTTAAGGCAGGGATTTACGTATTTATGTGAGAACAAGGAAACTTCTAATAAAGAATTGATTATAATTCTTTACTATAGAATTATAATAAGCAGATAGGTCATTGAAGCAGATAGGTCATTGATATATAGAGAGTATTACAATGATAGTAAAGGGCAATTTACTCATTATTTTCCATCCATTATGACAAAAACCTTAAGATGGTGGAATAGGAAATAAAAAGGCTTAGTACTTAAGTCATGACAGTTATTTGTAGAATTTGTGTAGAAAAGGGGTCGTTGGTTTTTGTGTATAAATTAGCACCTGAACCTTAGTATTTATAACCTCCATGTGGCCATTGGCACCTCAGGGGCTGGAATCTTCATCAACACTGACACTGCCTAAGGGGATAGAGGTGATGGCCACTGCTCTGCCCAACGCAGACAGCAGTGTCATCCATGCTTGACACCACATTAGTAACTGCGACTTCAGAGATCATCCTCTGTGTAAGTAGCCGTGGATCCTGTTGGGGCTCAGAAAATAATACCCCAAAGTATGGCCCCTTGGCATGCTAAATGTGATGAATGAAAGGATGTTGGAAAACCTCAGAAGCAGCCTCAGAACCAAGGTCTCTTTGACCTTCTTGTGCCCTTGTGCTTCTTTCCCCTCATCCTCCCCCAAAGTCAGTCATAGAAACCAGAATTCCTTTTATTCAAGGCAAGTCATAGAAACTGCAACCCATTTTCTCCAAAGCCAGTCATAAAAACTAGTATTATTAATCTTCTGCCTATCTAGCAGCTTTCTATAAAGAAATTCTCTGACCTACTCTTGCCTGATAATAAGTCGTGAGACCCTTGTTCCAGATGGGTCCTACCCCATTCCCAGGAGAAAGGAATGTTATACAGAGGGGTCAAGAAGAATCTAAACTGGCATCCTTTCTGGGTTTCCCAATTCAGTCTATTAGCATTAGATTACACCCTTTTGTCCAATCATATTCATATTTCTACATAGCTGTCCATTTTTCATCAAACCTAAGCATAAAAATGGATAGTTTTGTTTGTATCTTTGGGTCCTCATTGTGAAGGTTTCCATGGCACATCAAATTTTAAATAAATTTGTTATGCTTTTTTTCTTAGCCTGTGTATTCTTACAGGAGTATTGACTATGACTCTTATGATGGGGAGAAAATGTGTCATGCCCTTTCCACCCCTGCATTCCTGAGATTACCAACAGCTGGTACTTTGAGATGGATTGAGTTGATGATTGTATTAGTCCGTTTTCACACTGCTATAAAGAACTGCCCAAGACTGGATAATTATAAAATAAAGAGGTTTAATTGACTTGTAGTTCTACATGGCTGGGGAGGCCTCAGGAAACTTACAATAATGGCGGAAGGGGAAGAAAACATGTCCTTATTCACTTGATGGCAGGAAAGAGAAGAATGAAAGCTGAATAAAGGGGAAGGCCCTTATAAAACCATCAGATCTTGTGAGAACTTACTATCATGAGAATAACATTGGGGAAACCACCCCCATGATTCAATTACCTCTCACCAGGTCCCCCCCCATGATATGTGGAGATTACAGGAAATACAACTGAAGATGAGTTTTGGATGGGGACACAGACAAACCTTATCAATGATTCCTGCTGGTTGATGTACTGTAGGCTCTGGACCCTTTGCAGGGTCACAAATCTGTGAGTAAGGGGCAAGAAGACATAATAATCCTTATTCTTTTACTACCTTGACCTTAGTGAGAAAATGGCAGGTTATGTTTAAATGAGCCGAGAGAGACACGGGCTTTGCCTTTGGTGATACTTAACCCATGCTCACCTGTCCTTTGAGGTCACTAATGGTGGTGACAAAATTCAACTTTTCTATCCTCACAGAACTTATTAAGCAACAATAGCACAACAAAACAAAACAAAAAATAGATAATCTGACTCACTCCCAAGGAGAAGAATAAATTCTGCAATGGAATCAATGTTTGAGTCCTCCCAAAATTCGTATGTAGAGTTCCTAATCTCCAACATGATTCTATTTGGAGGTGGGGCTTTTGGGAGGTAATTAGATCATGAAAGTGGAGCCCTCATTACGGGATTAGTGGTCTTATAACAAAAACAGGAGATATTCTCTTTCTCCTCTGTGTGAGGATACAGCAACATGCTTGTCTGCAAACTAGAAAGAGAGCCCTTACCAGGAAGCTAATCAACAGGCACCTTGACCTTGGACTTTCTAGCCTCCTTAAGCAGTTGACCCTTGAACAACATGGGTTTAAACTATGCAGGTCCACTTATATTTGGATTTTTTTTCAACTAAAGTAGATTAAAAAATACATTATTGGTGGGATGCAAAACCCCCATATATTGAGGACCCAACTATTATATATGTGTGTTCTGCAGGGTTGACTAACTGCAGAGCTTGAGTATACAAGGTATACTAGGGGAGATAGTGGGAGTGTCCTGGAACCAATCCCCCGGGTATACCGAGGGATGACTGACTGTACGTGCTGTGTGACTATATATATGCTATATTATGGCAACCTGGACTAACTAAGATGAACTCAAATTAATTGGATCTCAGAGTCAACAGGGAATGGGAGAATAGGATGAAGAAATAAAAAGTAATATCACTCTCATTCTCTTCCTATTCAGTATCCAGACAGGCCAGTTCTCATGTTGGAAAAATTCATATCTGATGAGACCATGGGGAAGAATTTTCTGAAAATGATTATATATTGTCATTCTGAATTGCCTGAAAAACGAGCTGACTGTAACAGTTCTGCTCAACTTTTCTATTGGAAGGGCTGCAAGTTTCCATAGGAGCAATGGCCTCCTGTTGACAAATAGATTACAAGATTTTATAAGACCCATTATCTTCAGGTGACGTTGTCTTTATGTCATCCCCATAAAACTCCTGTAAAAAGTGGACACTCAAGCCCTGTTGTTCATGGAGTCTGTGCATCTTTTGACTAAGTATAAGAATAAAGAGTTATGGGGTAATGGTTTCTCTTCACTGAAGTAGAAACTTGTAATTTATTCCAGGCTCCAATATACCATTTTGTGGAAAAATTAGAGAATGTAGAATATTTACCTTCTCCTACCTTACAGACTCAGCTTTTATGTTTTATATTTCTCCTTTTCTCAGTAAAGCCGTTCCTTAATCCATATTATCATAGAATTTTATAAAATTTGTTCCAAGTCCTAGTGAAAGGCAAATAGGGACTAAAAACAGCCCCAGTTTGCACAACATTGAGAAAAGTTTATTTTTATGGTAATTGCTGTTAGTCCAGGGAATAGCCATTTCTCCACATTTCTAAGTTGAAACATTTTAACGTTTGAGTGGCAACCATCTCTAGTTCTGGGTAACAAGTTGTGTTCGTCTGTGCCAACCGTAGTCCCATTATTTGCCAAAAATTTTGGAATCGCATTTTAGCTAAAACAGGAGTCTTGGTTGGAGTGCCATTTTTTTTTTTTTTTTTTTTTTAATTTGTCCAGGTTTAACTTACGATAAAAGAAAGAACAGCATATAGTAAAGGCCTTTATGCCATCACTCATTTCCTTGCCTGGGGTGCTATCGCTTAAGAATATGGTGGTTGGTACTGCAACTGCCATTTTGTGCCAAGAAAAACCTTTACCCAACAACTGATAATGGCGCAACAGAAATTGGAAAGAATCTAGTTTCTAACGGACTGCTAAATAAAAGTCTATTTTTAACTTTTTTGTGTGGAATAAATAATATAATTATTGTTTAAACAACCTTAGTTAAGTATTCATTAATTTGTAGCTGAGGGATTCTAACTAAAATGCTGTTCTGCAACAGAAATCACCCATCCACGTGACTATAGCTTTAAAAAGATGGCTGCATGTGAAAATTCTTTTAATATTTAAAAATTGAATGTGAAAATTTTTAGTAGAAAAAAGAGAAACTGAGGAATTTAGGACAATAGTAAAGGTTTATTTTTTCCCCAAATAGTCTTGAAATTAATTTGAAAAATGGTGGTAATTTAAATGGGGCCTCATAATTTACTTCTTACCTCTATTGTAAGAGAAAAAGGTGAGACGTTTAAAAGAATGAATGCTTTGTAATCTGGGAGTGCATTTCGAGTACAATGGTGGGTCCCAAAGGAGTGACAGGTAGGCACTTTAGGCGGGGCTAGGGTCATCCTAGGAAAGTGACCTCACTACTGGAAACTGTGTTAGTGTTTTGATCAAGTTTTTATAGGCCAAGATTGAGGCCTAGTCAAGAAAATGTTCAGAGGAGCCTGGCTAGAGTTTGGTCAAGGAGAAGATCTTTGTCATCAGTTTAAGAATTAATTGTACTCATATACCAAATTTTTTTTTTTTTTTTTTTTTTTGAGACGGAGTCTCGCTGTGTCCCCCAGGCTGGAGTGCAGTGGCGCGATCTCGGCTCACTGCAAGCTCCGCCTCCCGGGTTCACGCCATTCTCCTGCCTCAGCCTCCTGAGTAGCTGGGAAATTTTTGATACAAATAAGCTCCCCCAAATATTTGCTATCTTAAATCACACTTCCTGATTTACTTTATTAGCATTTGTTTACCTATGCAAATTTATTAGCGAGTCACCAGTAGAAAAGACATTACAGTAAAGATATTACAGTAAGGAAACATAAAATATATGAACAAAGACACATTAGACCAGACAACCAATATTTTTCTCTGCTTCTGAGTTGAAATGAAAAGACAAAAATAAGTTAATCTACTTGATACTGACTTTCTATGACTTTGTTCCCCTATCCTTTATAATTGTGATTACTATAATAGTAATTCCATTATTAGTTTATTAATGGTATTCATTTTGATTAATTTGAATTTCTTAGCCATCAAATCTTCTAATTGCTCTGCTGCTTTTTAGGACAATTATTCTTTCTGGAATACTTATTAGGGATCAAGGGTTGGGTACCTTAAGAAGGCAAATCTTTACAGAATTAAAAGCTCTGCATATGTTGCTGAGAATACCATCATTTTAAAACAGCAAAGGCAAAAAGATAATTAAATTCTGGTTTTGTAAACAACATGTGATAATGAGCAGTCCTGGGCAGGTCACTGGATTTCTCCTCTTGCTCTCTATCAACAAAGTAATAACAATTTGCTAGGAGGCTGGAGCACTGTCATTAATGTCCTCATTTTGTTCCTAAATACAAATTAAGCTCTTGAAAAAATGTAAAACTCTGAAATTAAAGAAATTTATGTCTATATATATATAATTATGTAATACAGTTTTAACATGTTTGAATTCTTGCTTCAGTATCTTCAAAGAAAACTCTCTAAGAATGACTGTAAACTGTGTAATGGAATCATAAAATGTAGTAGAATAATGCCACACACTTATCTGGAGGGACTTTGGGTCGTCTAGCTGAACTCCTTTTTTTAACAGATGAGAAAACTGAAGGCAAGCAAGGTTAAGTGCTTTGCTTAAGGCCAGCCACCTTCTCTGAACTTGGTTTTCTGGTCCCCAGCCCACTGTTTATGCCCTCTTTACTGTGTTATCTCTGTCCCTCCCTCTTTATCTTCCCTTTTTTTTTTTTTTTCTTACCTGACTTTTGTTTTGTTTATTTATCTTAACCTTTTTTCACTGTGCTTTCTGGGGGAAAGGAACCAATAATGTTTGTTTACTGCAATAAACATTTGGACTACAAGCATATAAAATGCAGACCAACTGCCTGTATCCATGAAGCAAAGGTACACAGCAAGTCACACTGCAGAAATGCACTTTCTTTACTAGGTCAAAGCATAAAGACCAAAAATCAATGCTTGCATTAAATGCCAAAACGTAACAGTCAAGCATTGCTTTGATGATTTCAAGACCTTTACTCTGCTGTCTATTTCTTATCTGTTCTTTGCAATTCATCTTCCTCAGGACAAACAGCTTAGCTTTCCAACATGATGTATTGAGGATACACTATTTATCTAAAAATCTTTAACAGATTTCCAGTGCTTTTTACATATAGAACAAAAATAAACCTCACAAACTCATTAAGCAGACAATGAGGTTCCTTTGGGCTGTCGCCTACGTTTTTAGGCTAACCTCACATATTTGGTTACCTCTCCTCTGGAGCAAAACCACCGGTTTCTTTGCCATTCCCTAGATAGCTGTTACCATTTCCAAGTGTGCACTTTCCCTTTCCACTTGCTGAGATTGTATTATTCATCTATTCGTTCTTCAAATTTGTTCTCCTGAATTTGCTAGATTGAGTGACTTCTTTGAGCTTCCTCATTTCTCCAGTAATTTAAAAATTTACATACTAATTTTCTTCTAGTTATGATGACTGATTTTTTTCTTTTTCTTTCCATTTTCAAAATTTTTCTCTGAAAATGGAATATATACAAAATAACATATTTAGCATATGATTCAAATATAGATAATAACAACAAAACAAACACCCCTTTACTCACTACCTTAGGGGAAAAATACCAGAAATCTACTAACATTTTGAGGCTTCTGAAGGCCCATTCCAGATCCCATTCTCTTTCCCTATTCACAGAGGTAAATACTCAAAGCCTATTATTATTCAATTACTTTTTATAAATATTTTTACCACATACAGGTGTATCCCTAAACAGAATGTTGTTTCCTTTCTCATGGTTTTGAACTTTACAAAAATTATATCATATCAAATGTACTGACTTGCTTTTTTCTTTTACCCTTCTATTCTGAAGATTAATCCATTTGATGTGTGAATACATATTATTTCCATACTCTGTAGTAATGTAGCATATGACTACACCAGCAATAATTTATCTACTCTGCAGTTGATTTTTTAAATGGTAAGCACTACAAATGAACTCATTCAATACCTATTTTCTATACCTTCTGGCCTGCTTTGGAGTACAGCAACAATGGAAAGC
>NW_012101266.1:598712-600846 GCF_000951045.1 Mandrillus leucophaeus | reverse complement strand
TTTATGGCTGCATAGTATTCCATGGTGTATATGTGCCACATTTTCTTAATCCAGTCTGTCACTGATGGACATTTGGGTTGGTTCCAAGTCTTTGCTCTTGTGAATAGTGCCACAATAAACATACATGTGCATGTGTTCTTATAGCCGCATGACTCATTAATGATTAAAATTTTTCTAATGTTTGAGTTATCACCTTGAGCTTGATACAAATTTGAACATCTAATTAGGCTTTCATTAAGAATAAATAAAGGGAATCACATAAAGCAACTGCTTTCATACTCCATATGCTTCCAAAAGAAACATGTCTTCTCATTAAAATGATATTATTGGTTTAGCTTTTGTATGTAAAATTTTTAAAGATTAGATTAACAAATTAAAAACTAAGAAAAATTAAAACCTAATTTCAATAGCTTCCCCTCTCTTTTCCAAAATTAATACCAGTATAAATCTGGTATTAATACATAAATTACATGATATAAATCTTATATCACATAATTTTATCTACTTGTTAAGTCTGTCAGAAAAATACATACAATGCAGAAGAGGTTTGTCTCTTTATAAACAATTTTGTGTGTATACTAATGAAAGAAGATTACCTATCATTTTCCTCCCCATTAGGTCCAAAAGTCTACTTTCACATATACTATCTTTTTTTCAATTATATAGCGTCAAAGTGGATATAAGCCCTTTGATATGTTATTAATTATTTTTACTATTAAACATAAAAACTTCATAAGTTCCTCTAGTGACTATAATTTGTGCTTTCTGGGGGAAATTAAAAAAAAATTAAAAAATTCAACTAAATGTCTGTGTACAATTATAATTATATTCTGTTCTTGAATTTATTTGACAGTAACCTCTATTACAATGATGTTTCCTTATCAAACTCAGAGGGAAAGCTTTCAGCATTTTCTTATTTAGCATGATGTTCCTCTACCTTAGGGAGGTTTCTTGCTAGTGTGCTAAAAGATTATATCATGAATGGTCATTGAATCCTTACAGGTATTATTACTGACTCTTTTAAGATAATTAAATAATTTTAATATGAATTTGCTGACAATGAAACTTCTCTAATTTTAATTATTGGAGGTTTATTTTAACTTCTTTTTATTCTTTTAAGGTGAAATAAACATAACATAAAATTCAGCATTTTATTTTTATTTTTTATTTCTTTTGAGACAGGGTCTTATTCTGTAGCTCAGGCTGGAGTGCAGTGGTGCCATCTTGGTTCACTACAACCTCCACCTCCAGGGTTCAAGCAATTTTCCTGCCTCAACCTCCTCAGCAGCTGGGATTACAGATAAGTGCCATCACGCCTGGGTCATTTTTTAATTTTTAGTAGAGACAGGGTTTCGTCATGTTGGCCAGGCTGGTCTCAAACTCCTGACCTCAAGTGACTTACCCATATAGGCCTCCCAAAGTGCTGGGATTACAGGTGTGAGCCACTGTGACTGGCCTGAGATTCACCATTTAAAAATGAACAACTCAGTAGCTTTTAGCACATTCAAAATGTTGTGCAGCCACCACCTCTATCTTGTTCCAAAACATTTCTCTTCCATTTTTGATTGACATTTTTGTGGTTATAACATTCATTAGCAATCTCCCAACCCCTGCCTCTTCCCCACAAAGAGTCTCAAAGGACCCAAAAGGATATAATATTGTCTTCTGACTCCCAATGTGTTTGTTGCAAATTAACCTTCTTTTGATGTTCTTTTCAAAGTAATTTTTCTTCTCTTTCTGCCTACATATAAGATTTTATCTTTGTCTTTGATTTTCGGTAGTTTTATAATCATGTGTTTAGTTTATATTTATCTTGCCTGAGAATTCTTAAATCAGATTTTGGATTTTTAAAATCAGTTTTGGGTAATTGTCAGCTATTATTTATTCACCTATTGCTTTTTATTTTATGTTCTGTCTTTTCTCCTTTGGAATTCCTATGCATATTTTTGACTGAAGCTTTACATTCTTTCAGTATTTCACATTTTAACGTTTTCCTCTGTGCTTATTTAACATATTTTCTCTGACCCATCCCAAATCATTAATTCCTTTTTTATGTAAAATTTACTAGTAAATATATTTATGAAATGGTCAATTAACTCATTATATATTTTTATTTTTAAAAATTATGTTAGAT
>NW_012101266.1:595582-597385 GCF_000951045.1 Mandrillus leucophaeus | reverse complement strand
AAAGATGGCCATCTGCAAACCAGGAGAGAGATTTCAGAGGAAACCAAAGCTACCAACACCGTGGTCTTGAACTTATAGTTCCCAGAACTGTGGGAAATAAATTTCTGTTAATTCACCCTGTGCCACTCATATTTTGTTGTGGCAGCCCTAGCAAAATAATACAGACCCTTATAAAGGGAAGTACTAATAGTTTGACTCCTAAACATTTTCAAATCATAGCACACATATAAAATGATAGTATTTTTGTAGTGTGTTGGCTTAAGTAGGTGAGGATACTCATGGCCAGAGATCAGCCCCAAGGCTCTCCCTATTCTAGTCTCTACCATCTACGCTAAGGGCTGAGGATATCAGTATCTCATGTGCATCTGTAAGCCATTCATGACACCCCAACTGGGAGGCTCTCTTCTACAAGATAAACTTTAGGAAGAAATAAAATCATCTCACAAGAAATGTTTGAAATGAAAGATAAGAAGTTTCTCTCTATACATAAATTGAAGACTCGGGCAGAGTTTCACAATGGCTATTTTTTTTTAAAGCTTGTTGAACAGAAAGATACCAATCTAACCACCGACTTCCCTCAGTGAGCCAAACTTCTCAGGAGATTCCCTTATCACTTTCACCTTCCAGCCATTCTTTCTTGATTCTCCACCTGGATTCCAGCAATTTATGCGGATAAATCTGTGAGTACAGCTCCATTGTCTGCTTTGAGTTTCTCTTCTGTCTTTGGAAACTACAAAAAATTTTTATCTTATGTCTGATTCTAGTTTTGTTTCTGGTTTTCTCTTTTAATATTTTACTTATGATTAACACGTCTTTTGAACACAGGTAATATACTGAAGGTGTGGATAGATGGTGACATCTTAATTAGATATCCAACAAAGTTGTTATTCAAACAGTATTCAAGCAACTCTTTGCCCAAAATATTGTATTATGACCTACTGCATTAGGATTCATGTGTATCAATTACTTTATGGTACATAGAAACACACAAATTTCAATTGTACACTGGAAAATTTGACATTACTGAAACTCTTTACTGACTATTTAGAAGACATTATTTTTACCTTGGAACAATAGGCACTAAAGTTTATTTTTTTCTGGTAAAATTCTCTTCCCAAAAATGTTAGTGGCTATCAATTTTAGGGATAATTTTACTCTCTAGCCCAGGGACATTGGGCAATATCTTAAGACATACATTTTGATTGTCATGCCTTAGGGTTGTTGGGTGGAGGACAGGGATACTGCTGCACATTACAATGTATAGGACAAACCCATACGATGAATATGATCCAATATTTGAACAAGAAATATGGTCCAAAATTTCAATAGTGTCAAATTTTTTAAAAGTCTGGTTAACACCTGTGAAACAATATTCAAAATTGTCTAATCAAAAGCTGTGTCTTGTTGCAAGTTGGAATGTAATGTAATTTAATAATGTTTCAGTCTTAATTTTTTTCCTCATATCTAGGTTGAATTCATCCACATACCTCTTGTCAGAATGAATAGCAGGTAGATATAAAAGAGGATTTCACCTGAGGTCAGGAGTTCGAGACCAGCCTGTCCAACATGGTGAAACCCCATCTCTACTAAAAATAGAAAAAAATAGCCAAGTGTGGTGGCGAGCACCTGTAATTCCAGCTACTTGGGAGGCTAAGGCAGGAGAATTGCTTGAACCTGGGAGGGGGAGGTTGCAGTGAACCAAGATTGCACCACTGCACTCCAGCCTGGAGTCAAAAAAAAAAGAATTTACTTCCCAGTACAGGACTGAATAGTCAACTGATAAACCTGTAATTTTGTCTTGTG
>NW_012101266.1:591459-592897 GCF_000951045.1 Mandrillus leucophaeus | reverse complement strand
AATTACTTTAAAATTTGTATCTGATAACTGTATTATCTGGAAACCCTTGCAATCTGTTCTATTACTTTTTATTTCTTATAAATTTTGTTCATGTTGTTTGTTATCTTCAAATGTCTAGTCATTTAAAAATGTATACTAGATTCTCTCTATATATATATGTTTGTATATATGCTAGATAATATATATGTATGTGAAAGATGATTTGAAATCTGCAATGATGGTATCTTCCTCCAAATCTGATTCATTTTTCCTCTTTCAGGGGCAGAAGAGACACTGAGTGGCATTAGCAATGACAAATTACTATAAACCAATCATAGAATGAAGTGACTTAAAGCTGGGCTTCAGTCTCTTCAAAGGTCAAATTTCAATTACTTTTGGGTTTTTCTAACCCCAGATCTGGAGAGAGGCTTTACCAGACACTGTCCTCTTTATTAGGCTTTTTACTTTGTATTGTACTACTTGCCTGTAAGCCCGTGGAAATCACTGCTCAGCTTCTCCGCATCTCAGCCACCTCTTTTAGAATTGTCAAATGCTTACAGCGGAGCATCAAGGTCATCTTTCTAGAGCTCCTTCTCCTAGATCTTGGCCCCATTTATCTCCACTTCCTTAATAGTTCTGCAGTCGCTTTATGTGCAGGTTTTTCTTTTCTCTCCTTTTTAAAAATATTATAACTTGCGTAAAGATTTATATGAATTTCTAGTTCATTATTAGTGAAGACTAAAACTCCAGCTGACAATTTCGTATTCAATTGAATTATCATTTAATATTGAGGGTGAAATAAAGACATTTTCAGATAAAATACTAATGGGGTTTACCAACAGTAGATCGTATTGTAGCTGAATTGTGTTTCTCCCAAATTCATGTTAAAGCCCTAATCCTCAGTACCTCTGAATGTGGCTGTATTTGGAGATAGGGCTTTTAAAGAAGTGATTACATTAAACTGAGGCCATTAGGATGGGCCCTACTACAGTTTGACTGGAGTCCTTATAAAAAGTGGAAATCTGCCCAGCACTTTGGGAGGCCAAGGCAGGCGGATCACCTGAGGTCGGGAGTTCTAGACCAACCTGGCACACATAGTGAAACCCCGTCTCTACTAAAAATACAAAAATTAGCTGGATGTGGTGGCACATGTCTTTAATCCCAGCTACTTGGGAGGCTGAGGCAGGAGAATCACTTGAACCCAGGAGGCAGAGGTTGTAGTGAGCTGAGATCGTGCCACTGTTCTCCAGTCTGGATTGTAGGGCAAGACTCTGTCTCAAAAAAAAAAAAAAAATAGTGGAAATATGGACACAAAATGGACACCAGAAATAGACACCGAGAAGACCACTGGAAGACACAATGACAAAGATGGCCATCTGCAAACCAGGAGAGAGATTTCAGAGGAAACCAAAGCTACCAACACCGTGGTCTTGAACTTATAGTTCCCAGAACTGTGGGA
>NW_012101266.1:582475-585979 GCF_000951045.1 Mandrillus leucophaeus | reverse complement strand
CCAGCAGCCTGGCCTTTTTACACTTCTTCCCAAAATGCCTCTCTGACACTCTTCTGTATTACGCGACTCTAACCCAGTTTCTGCCTTCCAAATTGCACAACCATAAGTTCATTTCTGTTTTTTCTTGGAAGAAATACACTTACTCAGGTCTTTTTTTGCACATACTTTATTACATGCACTTTAATTGAAAAAATTCATGTCCATTCTAAGAAAATCCCTGCCTGAAAAAGAAAACCTTGAACAAAATACTTTGTTCTTTTTTTTTTTTTTCCATAGAAATGAAATAAATGGAAGGAAAAAAAAATCCCAGATGTTTGTAGAGAGCATGTATAATTACACTGGGTACAAATGAGAAAATTCTAGCAGATACGTACATTGACTTCTGAAAAGATAAAGAGGCTTCTGTTTTCTTTATAAATAAGTCTTGAAAGACATTCATTTCCGGATGGCAATATCATATTGTGACAAAGAATAGCTTTAAACATACATACTTAAACATTACGATTTATATGTTATTACTACAAGGCAGCATACCCACATATCCCCAATATGTTTTTACACTAGGAAAGATAATTCACAGAAAACACATCTAACACACACCTAGCAGATTCACACAAACCAAGCACACATACCCACAGACATAAACATGAATATGCACACACGTGCTCTATATCTATACAAATATTTTCTTTAAATGGCACTACATTTTCTGTACTCACTAACTTTTCTTTTTCTATCATCCACACTTATTTTTAGATAACATCTATACTTCTCTGCAATATTTTCCTCTTACAGAATGACTCACAGGATTGACTGTGGTGTTCTGTCCCTGGCTTCAGTTCCTGAGTCTGGCAGGTTATTTAAGGCAACACTATTTATCTACCAACCAAAGTCTTCTCACCGTGTAGCCTCATCTTTCATGCCAAAGGCACAAGCTCTCCTCAGGCAAAGTTTATGAGGGTGGCCTGAGCTATCATTTATAGGTGGTATTTGTTCATTTTATTTTTGTTACATCAAAAAGTATATTCAAACCAAGATTGGTTTGTTTTGTTTTGTGTTTAAATATTTATGTGCTTTTATCCAAGTATACAAGTATATTCCCTACTTTTTCCAAGGAAGCAATGTTGTAGCTAGCAACAACTGTATACATAAAATTTTAACCATCTGTTATTCCTTTAACTAAACAATACCAAGATTAAAGAGACTACCAGTAGTTTACAGGAATACAAGAATAAGCCTACTGCTGACAGAATAAAAAGTGTGTGCACATTTACACAAGGATAGCACTCATTTTTCTTCAACTTTTAGCAAACTGGTGTAGAAGTAAACAGACACTTTCTAAATATTAAGAATTAAATTAAATTAAATCAGATTCACCAGAAACATGAGATGTTTACATTGAACTTCGTGTTGCTTTTCACTGTTTCAAACATGAGACATATTCCTATACGTGGCTTTATTGTAGCAGTTCTTACCATTTGCTCTACATAATTATACATTGGTCATATTCATTTTGTAGACTTTCTTGTAAATGTACTGCTAAGAAGCAATCTTTCCCAAAGCAAGCATCCATTATTCATCTTCCAATCTGTCTTTAAGCACAGAGCTATGGCAGAGACTTACCCTCTATCAATATATTATACAAAGAGAAGGCTATTGTTTACATGTGTCAGCTATGCTGTGATCTCTTGAACTTATGCTTTTTCAGGGGGTGCTACAGTTAGGCAGTGGAACAATGCAAGCTTCCAGTTTGACCAAAACATTTTAAACAGAAAAAGTATGATTTATGAAGTAGCTACTAAAAATATGCCATCCAGTTATGGCCAAAATATAAAGTAGTATTTGTATTCCACAAAGGAATCTGTGATTAGGCAAGTGCTGTAACTGATGTTTATTTTGCCACTTAATTCTGAGACAAATTATTACTTCTCAAATGAATGCTGATAGAAATAAACCAAATGTGTTTTTTATTATATCTATTAATATTTGAATTCTAAACAAGGTGGTTTAAAAATTTGTTTCCTTTCTAACTTGTAACTGTAGATGAAATTTCTAGAATCAGTATTGTGGGACATATGTAAATTGCTTTATCACTACATATTTAGTGAACATGGATGCTGGCATACTGGCCTCCTTACCATAGGCAATTTCTGATGTCCTAGGGAATGCTAATCAATTTATGAACCAGATGTTACTTCCACATATGGCTTAGAAAGGCTGTAATCTCTATGATTGAAGCCCATGAGACACTTCTGATTTTCAAGATAGGGTTTTTTTATGAATTTATTTTTATGGACACATTAAATTATGTGTGCATGAGGCTCCTTCAACACACTTTTTCACAGGGAGCATGATAAAGTTTTTAGTGTAGCTTCAGCTTCCTAAAAAACTACCAATAATACAATTATGGTAAAATTACCCTACAATTGTAGTTGCTTCTTTAAAACACCACGTGTAAAATGAAAACTGTTTTAATGGGCAATACATACCATTAAGATCTCATTTTTGAAATCTATACTCAGTAAAGCCCATTTATTGTTTGGTTCATATAAATTTTATTTTGAAGAAATGTTTTTAACTCAAATAGATTTGCCTTGCATTATAATTACAGGAGAAATCCTATCGATGTGAATAAACTCTAAAGATAAAAATTTAAATAAAAATAAAGATCAAGTACTGACTTCTGATATCAATTTTATTATATCTGTTATATCTATTATTGACTTGGTATTCTGAGTTGTGTTGTGGTAATAGTAGTGGTGCTAAGAGAAGCTCTTATTTCAGTTAAAATATGACGTGTGATCCATTCAAAATACACATATTTATACTTTATCTGAGCAGATTTTATCTAAAAAGTAGCATAAGAAAAACAGGTCTATTACTCATATCTGCAAGACTTGTGACAAAAGTACAAGTGGAGGCCTACATTTCAAATGCCTAAATACTTACAACTTACAAGACTAGTCAACAAGCTACTACATAAAGTATGTTTTATCTTTCTCTCTCAACAAAAATACTTTTGTATTGACAGAATAAAAAATATGTGTAAAAGCTCTGGTTTTTATATGAGTGAAAGTCAGCAAAATATCAAAGGTGACTATTTAAGTATTATTTTACTTGTTGATGCTCCAATAATTTTAATACTAAAATATAAGCCTGTAAAGTTTATAGATTATCATATAAACGTATATTTCATAAAATTTAATTTTCTTTGCTTGATTGGAGTCCACCTTTCAGTATGAAGAGACCATTCAATCTACTTTCCATAATGCATTCCACTTTCTCTATCAACTTTACCTGGTATCCCCACGGTCTAAACACTTTTCATCAACTTCTCTATAAAGAATCAACTTTCTTCTAGAATTCTTTTGGAGTCCAAGAATAGTTAGAATATTCCAGGTTTAAGACTTTAAAGGTCCTAACTTTTGAACTCTGCTGTAGTTACTTGCCTCCAGAGGTATCTGTTGTCTCCAATTACTGAATAAGTCTAAGGTTCTTAATAAA
>NW_012101266.1:578361-578950 GCF_000951045.1 Mandrillus leucophaeus | reverse complement strand
ATCTCGGCTTGGCTCACTGCAGCCTCCACCTCCTGGGTTCAAGTGATTCTCCTGACTTAGCCTCCCCAGTAGCTGGGATTACAGGCATGCACCACTCACCCGGCTAATTGTTTTTGTATTTTTAGTAGAGATAGGGTTCCACCATGTTGACCAGGCTGGTCTCAAACTCCTGACTTTAGGTGATCCACCAGTGCATTAAAAGAACCCCCTCCCTTTTTATAATTCTCTTCTACTAAATTCAAGTTCATTTTGGATAGAGTGTATTAAATAGTATCATAGAACATATGTACTCTGAATATCTGCTATCTTATTGTTTTTTTCTGCCTTTCATCCTCTATAAATCCATATTCCAAATTTAGAACCAGTGTGTGTATATATGTGAGTGAATACACACGCACGCACAGACACACACAGACACACACACACACGTGTCCCCAGCCAAATCACATGTTGAATAGTCGTCCCCAGTGTTGGAGATGGGGCCTGGAGGGAGCGAATTTCTCATGATTGTTTTAGTACCATCTTCTTGGTACTGTACTTGCAATAGTGAGTGAGTTCTCGGGAGATCTGGTCATTTAAAAGTGTGTGG
>NW_012101266.1:567523-570346 GCF_000951045.1 Mandrillus leucophaeus | reverse complement strand
TAGTAGAGACCGTGTTGGTCAGGCTGGTCTCAAACTCCTGATCTCAGGTAATCCGCCCATCTTGGCTTCCCAAAGTGCTGGATTACAAGTGTGAGTCACCATGTCTGGCCTAACTGTATAATTTTTAAACAGCTATACATGGAAGCAAAGATTAGGTATGAGGTGAGTGTGAAAGTAGTGGAAAGACCTGGAAACCTCTGTTTTTCAGGTCTCTTTGGATGAGAGCAGAGGAGAGGCCATTCTCTCCCAAGCACATGACCTGGCAGAAATTTTGCTCATCGGAGCTGCTGATGCCCAGTTGGATCCAGTGGCCTCCCAAAAGTCTCCAAAATGACTAAATGCAGGAGAGAGACAAGTACTTTCATTCTCTATACACATTAATTGTTCTCTGGTCTGCACAGGCTGGGAATTTGCAATCCCTTGCCTCAAAATCTAATTCATATTTCTTATTTCTCCAGCTAAACAGGAGAAAATATGGCAGCTCTATCCTGGAGAGACTATGCCTTCAGAACAACAGATATTGTCTCTAGAATTTATCAAAAAGATCATTTTAGTTGTGTGGTACTACAGTAAAGGATGGGAGAATAAATATCCATGATAATGTGTGATCAGACTGCTATAGAAAGTGTAAACTGAAATACACAGGTGTGTTCAAAATTTAAAAATATATTATAGTGTAGTTAATTTTTTTATAAAGTGCAGTAGGCAAAATAAATAAATAAAAAATGGTATGTTAACAAATTTTACATTGAAAATTCCTTGGGAAAGTACTATGTTGGTGACATACAGTCTTTTAATAACTCTAACAAAACTAGTTGTTTTTTCCCCATTGGGAGAACACATTAATGTTTTTTGGTTTTGCTTTGGTTAAAAATATGTTGAAGTCGTTTGGCTACTATTTAGGGTCATGTTGTAAAATATGTACCTTTAACCAACAGGATTATGTTAAACCCAGTAAAATGCTCGGGCTGAAATGCACAAGGGGATGAAGACTCATTTGTGAGATAGCAAATTTGTGTCTCCCATCTCATGCCTAAGCTTATGCCAAAAGGCAGTAATTTTTCCAACTATTTAAATTGATATTTTAGTCTCATTCACATCTTTTTGAAAGGCAGAGTTGAATTAGTACAAGTGAAATGTGTGTTCAACTTGATGCCAGTTTGCTTCCCATGTTTTAAGTTAGAGTTTGAAAAATTCTACCAACTTGCATGCAATTGAAGAATCACCATACTTGTGGTGTGTCGTAATGAAACGCACTGGCAATTCATGTTTGATAAGAATACAATTTCATTATTCTTGATACTTTGGAAAGACTTAAATCAATTTTTTTTAGTCAGTACATATAAAATGTGTCACTTCTTATTTTTATTATTATTAACTGAATACCATGAGATTTGTTTTAATCTTACTAATTTATTTATACATTAGTTAATTTGTCTAAATGAATTTGATATTGGCTTTTGGAACAAATCCATAGAGATTATGCTTAACATTTTAAGAAAACAGTTACTGTCAAACTCAAGCAAGTGCAAGTCGTGATTCAGATTACTAACAGATGTTGAGTAGCAAAAATACATTTTCTATGTGTGTGTACATGCATATCTGTGATTTTAAAATTTAAAAAATAATTTAAGCTCGTTTCCCAATTTCCACATGCACAATACTCATAGTTATAACTTTCTGGAAGGGATTGAACCTTAATTGTAAAGTGCCAGTGCAATTCATGCTAAATATGTTCTTTCTAAATGTATTTATGCATTAAATGGGTTTAACATTGTAATACCACTAGCATAATAACTCACAATTGAATATTAATGCTGAGAGTAAAGATGCAAAGCTCTTCTACATAATGAAATCTAGAATAAAATAAAACATGTGGACCGAGCAGAGCAAAATAATGTTCTTCAAAAACAATGTTTATTATCACCTACAAAGCTGAGTAATCAAAAGTTGAGGTTACAAGCAGCCAGGATCCTTAACTCTCTAACTATAAAGAAAAAGAAGAAATCATGATTCCTGTAAATATCAAAAGAAGAATGTGTCCATTATAAATTCTTTCAGTGCTGCAAGCTTAACAATATGGTATATGGTAAATATCATTTAGTCATATAATTTTATTGCTTAAAGGAATCATGGTACCCCAATTTTCTTGTTTTGTATATGGGGAAATTGTAAGCCAGTAAGATTAATTCACCTACCCAAAGTCACGCAACCAGTTATTAACCGACCAAAGTTTTAAAACCAGATATCTTAACTCACTCTTGTGATGTGATTTTTCAACTTTAGTACCAAGCAGAGTGTGCTATAAAAGATTATTTTAGGCCAGGCGTGATGTAATCCCAGTACTTTTGGAGGCCGAGGTGGGCGGATCACCTGAGGTCAGGAGTTTGAGACCAACCTGACCAATATGGTGAAACCCCACCTTTTTTTACTAAGAATACAAAAATTAGCTGGTCGTGGTGGCGTGTGCCTGTAGTCCCAGCTACTTGGGAGGCTGAGGCAGGAGAATTACTCTGGAGGCGGAGGTTGCAGTGAGCCAAGATCGCGCCACTGCACTCCAGCCTGGGTGACAGAGGGAGACTCCATCTCAAAAAAAAAAAAAAAAATTATTTTAGGGCAGTATATATAGTAAGGATAGAGTTTTGTCAACAGGGAGTAATGGTTGTATTGCTTTAGGATTTGCCACTTAGTAACTTCTTGACATAATAAGTTTTATTTTATAATCTTTCTTAGCCTCTATTTTATGTCTTATAATTTGGTGGTAAATATAGATGCTACCTGGAAAAGATTTTGTAAGGAGTAAATGGAAAAATTTATTTAAAT
>NW_012101266.1:562903-565663 GCF_000951045.1 Mandrillus leucophaeus | reverse complement strand
AACATTTTACATTTTTTATACATCTCCAAAAGTGATTATATGACTCAAGAACAGCTAACAAAACTTGCTGACTGCTTTGGACATAATTTCTTAGACTAAAAAAATGTATAATCGTTGGAGGAGATGCTTGCAATGATAGTAAGCTAGACTAGAACAGAAAATTAACCAGGAAGCAAATTTTTCTCTCATTCACACTTCACATAAACTAGAGTGTTACTATGCCATTTATATATTTACATTCTTTGAAGTACCTAAAGTTACACATAGATTAGATAGTGAGTACTGGCTAAAGGATAAGATAAAGAGAATGTTACACGTCTGTTTTGTTGGGTTGAGACTATACTAAAATATAGACTTAATCTATTTTTGTATTATTTTGATGACAAGCAAGAAATAATATTTTCAGAATAATAAGGTTTGCATATTGGCTAAACATTTTCATAATTCATTTTATTTAACTTACAAAATACCACATATGAAAATTCACCTTATATGGAGAGCTCTCATTACCTATTTACATGAAATTATTTTATTTATTCACTTGTAACATCGTTCAGAAAAGTACACAAATTGTAAGTATATGGCTCAATAGATTTTTAAGAAATGACCAATATCAATAAAAAAAAGACCATTACTAGCATACCATAAAACCCTAGGCACTTTTTCATTTAATACCTCTTCATCTTTCCAAGGACTACCATTATCCTGATTTTAAAACCATATATTAGTTTTCACTGTTTTTGAATTAAGTATATTCATGCATGATATACTCTTGTATGTCTTGCTTTTTACACTTAGCATTTTGTTTTTGTAATTCAGTTAAGTGATTCCTTTAGTAGTAATTTAATTTTCTCTACTGTATAGTAATGTATTGAAAAGATATTATACAATTTATCTATTTTAGTAGATTGGTAGTTGATAGATATTTGGATTGTTTTCAGTTTTCAGTTATTAGCAAATAATGCTGCTATAAAGTTCTTGTAATTGTCTTGGCACAGGTACATATGCAATTCTGTGGGCTATATAACTGGGAGTGCAATTACTAGTTCATAGGCTATGCCTATGTCTAGCTTTAGTAGTAACTAACAAATTATTGGAAATCTTTTCATCTTTAATGAATAAAATACTGCTATATTTGAGTTTAAGTCTATTACCTTCAAATTCCCCTTCAATTTCTGTGTGTTCTGCTTCTCTTTCCTTTTTTACTTTTGGATCAATCTGGGGCTTTGTTGTTGTTATCATCAATCATTCTATTTTTTAATGACTTTTTGAAAATTGTTATTTTATTAATCATTAATGGTTACCCAGGAAATTACAACATAGACTCTTTAATACAATCTAGTATCATTTAATACTTTTAACACTTCCTATACAATTTGTCTTCTTTTAAGATCTAGCCTCTTGTGCTATTGTTGAAATGAATATTATAGTTCTATATTTTAAACCCCAAAATGTGACATCATCATCATTGCCATCATGGTTGTCATCATTGTCATCATCATCATCATCATTATCATCGTGAGGCAGGTTCCATGGGCTGATTACCAACTTGTCTGAATCTGGTAAGACAGAACCCCGCCCCTGCCCCCCTCCACACACACACACACACACACACACACACACACACCAAATTACATGAAGTAAATTTATTACTTACAGATAGGTAGCAAGGAACAATAGAAGCCAAGAATTCATCACAAGCTGGTTCCCTAAGGCTCAGGAAAGCTTTCTAAGGTGATGGAATCTCATCTGCACATGCCCCACTTGCATTGTAACTGAGGTACCAGGAAAGCAGCCTGCTCTGGGGTTTATACCAAGGGCATTGTGACTTGGGATAACCTGTTGAAAGACATCCTGTTTTGGAGGAATGGAGCAGAACAAAGCCTGGTCTCTTTCAGCCGTTTCCTTTCTATCTCAGATATTGTATTCCTAGTACATTCTGTGGGTAATCTGGGGTACTATAAGCAAGAAAAGGGCAGGAGATTTGTTGAACCAAGGCCACCTGGGAAATTTTCCTGCAACACATATCTTTATTTCAGACAAACATGTGCTTTCTAATTATGTCTATTATTTTCTGAAATTTTTTGCTGTCATTTGTAATTATTTTTCTTCCAACGAATAGTCTCCTTTAAATATTTTCCAGTGTCAACCCATTAGTGACAAATTCTAACATTTAAAGAAAAGTTATTGTCATTTCACCATCTGATTTTGCAAAATACAGAATTCTAGGTTGACAGTTATTTTATTTGAGCACTTTTAAATTGTCACTTAATAGTCTTCTGGTTTCTATTGTTTCTCTTGAAAAGAAAATTGTCAGTCTTATTGTTGCTTCTTTGACAGTAGGATGTGTTTTTTTCTTGTTACTTTTGAAGATCTTCTCTTTAAATGTGATTTTCAAAAGTCTTACTATGTTGTGTCTAGGTGTGATTCTCTTTGCATTTGTCGTTTTTGGTTATTAAAGAGTCCTACATCTGTAGGATTTTTTTTTTATCACTTCTGGCAATTTTTCACTGGTATCTCCAAATAATTATCACTTCTCTATCTCCCTCTTCTACTTAATCTCCAGTTATACATGTTTATTATCAAATTTCTCTTAGCTATGCTATATATTTTCCATCCTTTATTGCTTCCCATGAATCATTCTGAATATTTTTATTGATCTACATTCTCTGTTTACCTTCTCTCTTCTTCTATATCCAATCTCCTATTAAACCAATCTTTTGGTATCTTAATTTTAGACATAATATTTTTAGTTTTTTA
>NW_012101266.1:558253-561403 GCF_000951045.1 Mandrillus leucophaeus | reverse complement strand
GGAGGCCGAGGTGGGCGGATCACCTGAGGTCAGGAGTTTGAGACCAACCTGACCAATATGGTGAAACCCCACCTTTTTTTACTAAGAATACAAAAATTAGCTGGTCGTGGTGGCGTGTGCCTGTAGTCCCAGCTACTTGGGAGGCTGAGGCAGGAGAATTACTCTGGAGGCGGAGGTTGCAGTGAGCCAAGATCGCGCCACTGCACTCCAGCCTGGGTGACAGAGGGAGACTCCATCTCAAAAAAAAAAAAAAAAATTATTTTAGGGCAGTATATATAGTAAGGATAGAGTTTTGTCAACAGGGAGTAATGGTTGTATTGCTTTAGGATTTGCCACTTAGTAACTTCTTGACATAATAAGTTTTATTTTATAATCTTTCTTAGCCTCTATTTTATGTCTTATAATTTGGTGGTAAATATAGATGCTACCTGGAAAAGATTTTGTAAGGAGTAAATGGAAAAATTTATTTAAATGCTCAGCGCAGTGATTGGCACATGCTAAGTGCTACGTAAGTATCATTTGTCATTGTTTATGATTGTTGTTTTCTCTTCAGAACATGCTAAAAAATACAATGTGAGCCTTTGAAAATAGCTTATCTCAATAGAAGACCTGGAATTAAGATTTTAGATGCTCTCTGATGTCATACCCCTTGAGATTTCCTACTGATCTATGTAATTTATACTATCAGTAAACAGACAATTATGTGAACAACTCAGTCTTTTCAGTCAAATGTGTTGAACTAGTCATTAGAATTAAAACAATCTGGACTGATATTATGAATTATATTAGTATTATTACAACACAAATGAATGACAATATGTATGTTTAAAATACTTGGCTGTTATCCCTCTGTTTCCTTTCACCTGCTATATACATTGTGTCTTGAAGTTTCCACAGTTCTATTTTCTTCATTCTTGTTAATACTGTTCTAGACCACATGCCTGGGTTAACTCAGCAAGTGTTGTAGCTGGCTCATCTGTTTCAAACTCCTTCCATCTCTTATTGGTCTGTTTAATATTTTTCTGCAAGACTTGTCCAAAGAAATGAGTCAACAGTGAATCCCTAATGCTTGTTCTGGCATTCAAGTTTTGCCATCCCCTGCACTTCATCAGCTTTCATTATACTTTACTACTTATTTCTCAAACTGATAATTTCTACTCCCTCAGGTTTTCACCTTTCTGTCTCCCAGATACAACAGGTACATTTTCAATGTTTTAATCTTTAATTATACTCTTTATCCTGCCTGAAATGTTCCTTAACCATGCTTTTCCTAGTGTCGATTGGCATTTGGTTCTATATTGAATACACTGATACTGCTTTTTCTGTTTCATAACTCCCATAAATTTATGAGTTCCTTACTGACTCAGCAACCTGAAAGCAGCAGAGACTAAGTTGTCAACCAATATTGTTAAATTTGCTTATTGGAAATAAGACAGAAATTTGAGATGTGAAATGTAAACACTGTTGTGGAGTATATGTGTGGACTGAAAGAGCACATACTTTTTTGAGCAAAACAGAAATTCTTTTCCAAATTAATCCTCAAAGCTTCATAAATACATATTTCCAGATTTCAGTTTAGTCAGGAATAATTTGGCAAGAGTTTTAAATCAATTTCTAATAGATTGTAAGTTTCAGAGTAGCACATTTCCTCCTCTACAAACCCACATGCTTTTCTCACCCTATAAAGAGATGCATTATATAATTTTGGGGATTTATAGCAGGTGTAGCAGCACTTGAAGACTCACCAAGGGCCAGAGCTAACCTTGAAGTTTAGAAAGGGTATTGTTTAGAGATGGTACACGTACCTTTTCTATTTATGAACACTGGAACAAGTGACAATGTTTCCCCAGGATAATTTGAATTTAATATCTCTTGTGAGAGATGTTGCACTGGAAATGCAGCCTTGCTTCTTCTAACCTCTCAGAAGAACCCCTTCGGGCTACCATCAAATAATCATTCTGGTGTTAGTCCTGAACTTAAATTCACACCAGCCCCTGAAGTTTGAGACAAAATCTGGTTAAGCAGTTCATGAAGAGTGCTCTAGAATATTTCTCTTGACATGTGAGCTCTAAACCACACATTTTTAGTTGTATTTGCTCTTCCCAAATGCTATTAACAGGGGAAATCATGATAGATTTGTTCCAGCAAAGTGTATTTTACATACAAAAAATAAACATTTTACATTTTTTATACATCTCCAAAAGTGATTATATGACTCAAGAACAGCTAACAAAACTTGCTGACTGCTTTGGACATAATTTCTTAGACTAAAAAAATGTATAATCGTTGGAGGAGATGCTTGCAATGATAGTAAGCTAGACTAGAACAGAAAATTAACCAGGAAGCAAATTTTTCTCTCATTCACACTTCACATAAACTAGAGTGTTACTATGCCATTTATATATTTACATTCTTTGAAGTACCTAAAGTTACACATAGATTAGATAGTGAGTACTGGCTAAAGGATAAGATAAAGAGAATGTTACACGTCTGTTTTGTTGGGTTGAGACTATACTAAAATATAGACTTAATCTATTTTTGTATTATTTTGATGACAAGCAAGAAATAATATTTTCAGAATAATAAGGTTTGCATATTGGCTAAACATTTTCATAATTCATTTTATTTAACTTACAAAATACCACATATGAAAATTCACCTTATATGGAGAGCTCTCATTACCTATTTACATGAAATTATTTTATTTATTCACTTGTAACATCGTTCAGAAAAGTACACAAATTGTAAGTATATGGCTCAATAGATTTTTAAGAAATGACCAATATCAATAAAAAAAAGACCATTACTAGCATACCATAAAACCCTAGGCACTTTTTCATTTAATACCTCTTCATCTTTCCAAGGACTACCATTATCCTGATTTTAAAACCATATATTAGTTTTCACTGTTTTTGAATTAAGTATATTCATGCATGATATACTCTTGTATGTCTTGCTTTTTACACTTAGCATTTTGTTTTTGTAATTCAGTTAAGTGATTCCTTTAGTAGTAATTTAATTTTCTCTACTGTATAGTAATGTATTGAAAAGATATTATACAATTTATCTATTTTAGTAGATTGGTAGTTGATAGATATTTGGATTGTTTTCAGTTTTCAGTTATTAGCAAATAATGCTGCTATAAAGTTC
>NW_012101266.1:554880-557203 GCF_000951045.1 Mandrillus leucophaeus | reverse complement strand
ATTCCTAGTACATTCTGTGGGTAATCTGGGGTACTATAAGCAAGAAAAGGGCAGGAGATTTGTTGAACCAAGGCCACCTGGGAAATTTTCCTGCAACACATATCTTTATTTCAGACAAACATGTGCTTTCTAATTATGTCTATTATTTTCTGAAATTTTTTGCTGTCATTTGTAATTATTTTTCTTCCAACGAATAGTCTCCTTTAAATATTTTCCAGTGTCAACCCATTAGTGACAAATTCTAACATTTAAAGAAAAGTTATTGTCATTTCACCATCTGATTTTGCAAAATACAGAATTCTAGGTTGACAGTTATTTTATTTGAGCACTTTTAAATTGTCACTTAATAGTCTTCTGGTTTCTATTGTTTCTCTTGAAAAGAAAATTGTCAGTCTTATTGTTGCTTCTTTGACAGTAGGATGTGTTTTTTTCTTGTTACTTTTGAAGATCTTCTCTTTAAATGTGATTTTCAAAAGTCTTACTATGTTGTGTCTAGGTGTGATTCTCTTTGCATTTGTCGTTTTTGGTTATTAAAGAGTCCTACATCTGTAGGATTTTTTTTTTATCACTTCTGGCAATTTTTCACTGGTATCTCCAAATAATTATCACTTCTCTATCTCCCTCTTCTACTTAATCTCCAGTTATACATGTTTATTATCAAATTTCTCTTAGCTATGCTATATATTTTCCATCCTTTATTGCTTCCCATGAATCAATCTGAATATTTTTATTGATCTACATTCTCTGTTTACCTTCTCTCTTCTTCTATATCCAATCTCCTATTAAACCAATCTTTTGGTATCTTAATTTTAGACATAATATTTTTAGTTTTTTAAATTTCCATGTAATTATCTTTTAAAATATATTCAGTTCTCAGGTTAAATTTCAGTCTTGTCATCTTTTAAAAATATATCAATCACAGTTATTTTAAAATCCATATGTAAGATCTAACATCTAGATAACCTTTGGGTTGTCTCTGTTGTTTTTTCTTCCCCGTGGGTTTTCAGTCATTTGGTCTTTTTTATTTGATATAATAGTAATCCTTAATCAACTATCAGACATTGTTTATAAAGCCTTGTCAAGATTATTAGCAACACTGAACAATGAATTAAATTAGCTTTCTGCCATGCAGCTAGAGTAGGGATAAATTACCATAATACAATTTGGGATTAAGCTTATGCAGAATTGGATTCAAATATTTTATTAGGGTAAATCCATGTTCAGATTTACCTTATTCCTAACTCACATCAATCCTAGAATCCCATGTGGAAGGCTGATGTGTTTGCCAGGGTCATTCGCCATTGACAGACTGAATTCTAATTCCTATTAACTCTAATCTATGAAACTTCCAAAAGTTTTGAGCTTTCCCAGCATTTTACTTAGTTTATTAGCCTTTGGCCATGAAGCTACTTAGATACTGTAAAGGGCATATTGGGGAAAGCAACACAATATGTGTGTTCACCTTAATGCACTTTCTCTTTGGGATTGTTACCCCGGAGGCCTGTATGCTCAGTCACCTGAATTCTTGAGTTTAGGTTGCCAACCACATATGGCTGCTGAACCCTCATCTCATATTCCAATTTTTCTAGCTGATGCCTCAGGCTACCTCTCTTCCATGTGTAGCTTATGATTTGGTATACAACTTATAGGAAAAGTATAGCGTACTTTTATGCTGAGCTCACTTCAGTGAGCTTTCATTCTCTTCGGAATTCTGACCTGTCAAGTCCTAGTTGCTGTGGTAGATGTTTCCTAGCTATTTTCAGGGGAAAGTGTCTTTTCTACAAGATATCTTACTGTTATCAAAAGAAGTTCAATTCAATTAATATATACTCTGAACTATCAAATGACTAAATGACATATTTTTTAAAACATCAATCAATGCATCACAAACAGATACATATTTACACCTATAAATGTTCTGCTTTCTAAGTAGCCTATCAAAAATTATTATTATGTGACATTCAGCCAGGTTGCTGGTTTTTAAGAGGACTTCTAGAACACAATGACAAAATTTCTTTCCTCCAAAATTACAAAAATAATAATTTTGGTTAGGAAACATCCAATCGTAATGCACGTAGTTAAAATGTAACTATATGATTTTTCCTTTTAAATTCAATCACGCATACAAAAATAAATGTCTATAGTGGAAATTTGGTATCTTTTAAATAAAATAAATTACTTTTGAAATAGTTATTTATGTGACATTTGTTTATTCTTTCAAGTCACTGGCATTTTCTAAGAAATTGGTCATAAATAAACTTGTAATTTTATTCAGTTTATATTTATATAAAATATTACATACACACATACACATATACATATA
>NW_012101266.1:552514-554664 GCF_000951045.1 Mandrillus leucophaeus | reverse complement strand
AAAGAGAAAAAGAATCCGCCATTTATTTCAATGAATCTTACAGCTGGCGGTAGCTTGACTTGGGAAATGTAAATCTGCTATTTTTCTAGAGAAGCACTGTCCAAAAGAAGTATTATGCTGGCCACATAAGTAATTTTAAATATTTTACTAATCATGTTTAAAAAGTAAAATAAATAGGTAATTTTTGAAATAAATGTTTTAAAATATTGCAACACCATCCATGTAGATTTGAAAATATGGGTCAATTAACTGAGAATGTAAATTATTAAAACATCAAAAAAGGAACTTTCTGATTTTCTTTGTGAACATGAATATTTAAAAATTAATAAACTTTATTTTTTAAAAACAGTTTTATGTTCATAGCTCAAGTGAGCAGAACTCACAGAGTTCCCATATACCTCTTTTCTACACATATCCACAATCTCTTTTAGTACCGACATCCTGCACCATAACGATACATTTATTACAATCTCTAAACATTGATATATAATCGTCCAAATTCCATAGTTTACATTAGGGTTCACTTTGAGTATTGTACATTCATTTCATAGATTTGGACAAACATACATTAACGTGTATCCATTAAAGTACTGTACGTGCAGAGTATTTTTACGGTCCCCTAAATCTTCTGTGAGGTATCTATTCATTCTTTCCCCCACCCCAACCCACACAGCTGCTGACTTATAGCCTCTATAGTTTTATTTTTTTCTAAATGACATATCATTGGAATCACACAGTATGTTGCCTTTTCAGACTCGGTTCTTTCAGTTAGTAATATGCATTCAAGTTTCCTCCATGTCTTTTCCTGACTTGATCATTTCTTTTCAGCAAAGAACAACATTTCATTTTCTGAATGTACCACAGTTTATTTACCCATTCACCAACAAAATAACATTTTGGTTGCTTCCAAGTTTTGGCACTTATAAATAAAGCAGCTATAGACATCTATGTGAAGATTTTCATGTAGACTTAAGTTTTCAGCTCTTCTAGATAAATACCAATGAGAGCAATGTTGCAACCTATGTTACAGTATGTCTCATTTTACAAGAAACTGGCAATTGTCTTCCAGATTGGCTGTACCATTTTGTCACAGGATCCTTTGGGTGTTGCTTCACCAGCCGGAAATTTTTGTGGTTGGCAGCACCTCTGCTTGAGTTTTGCTCGTGCCTGCTGAACTCATTTTGCACACTCGGCCAGGCACGCTGCGCTTGGCTCACGCCACCAGCCCAGATCCCACACTTGCAAAGAATGAGCCAGGTGTAGAGTTGTGAGGGGTGTGTGAGCAAGTGAATGCAGGGTCTGGCCACTACACACAGCCAGGTGAAACAGCTGCTGCAGTGGGGTGGGCAGCTCCTGGCACTGGCATGGGTACTAGCTCTGTGCAAGGCTACAGCTGGACCAAATGTGCTTCAAGAGGCTTCCACCGTGGGCACCAGCATCTGGCTAAAGGGAACGTGGTGGTGCCCAAAAGCTTGGAGACACCAGGAACTGCAGAGCCCCAAAGAGGCTGTTACCGTGTGTCACAGCCCTGGCTCAGGGAGCCCTTATAGCTGGGCTCCCAGAAGGGCTGCAGCTCTTCTCTCCTTTTCATTGTCCACAGTGTGGCAAATTGGGGGAGCATATTTCAGTGTGGCTATGTTTCAACCCATTTGTGTTACAGCTTTTTCAGTCCTGCCGTCCCACTCTGGCCCACAGCTCCTGGGCTAGCCTGGCCCCACTGCTGCTTCCCATTGTGTGGGGTGGCCACCCAGCACCAGCAGAGGGCAGAAGGACTATACTGTTACTGCTCTGGTTCAGGGAATCCCGAGGCCTGAGTCCCCAGAACGGTCACCACTCTTCACTCCCACAGGCTGGGAGCATGTCACTGCCTGCAATTCAGTGAGCCAGCCAGGAACATATTACAGCCCCTTTATTTCTGGCCCACAGCTCTGTGAGCCATCCGGGAAACTGTTATAGTTCCTTTTGCTCCTGCCTTTCGGAGGGTCCTGAGTTCTTGTCCTGTATCCAGAAAGAATGAGGTCATGCTGACAACTGGAAGGTGAGCAAGGTGGAGAAGAATTTTATTGGGTGATTGAACAGCTCTCAGAGGAGAGGAGACATGAAGTGTATAGCTCCCATCTGCAGGTGGGTAGTCATGATGAAATCTGAGG